>NW_026940899.1:0-125920 GCF_032062105.1 Saccostrea cuccullata
AGGGCTAAATTTTCAAATTCATTTTTAGACTACAGAATCTCCAAAGGAATATGCTTGTGATTTTACCATTTATGACAGGAATCATGATGGGAGTATCCTAGAAAGTGAGTTTCTGCAGTACTCCATCGACCAGGGTTACAGCGCTTTCCAAAGCGAGAACGTTTTCCATATCATGGATGGAAATGGTACTTGAAATAATTATTCAATTCTATGGTGGATGTATTCCAATTCTCAACAGTTCAAACAGATGAATATAAATAACTACTAGTATTTTTTTTTAAATACGGAATATTCAAATGAATAACAATTAAAATTTGTTGCACAATGATTCCTCTTCTGATTTTTTGTAAAGTTTGTGTTTGCTTTGTTCTCCTTTATAATATTTTAATAAACTTTTGAGCTTGATTACTGTCAGTTATCTTTATATCTCATGCAATGAGATTGATAGAATTACACTTCAGATACTGGAGCCAAAATAAACTTGACACAAAGACAGTAACATGCACTTATATTTTCTACTTTATTTATTAATATTATTCATTCTTGTTTTTATTGTATCTGTAGACGACGGTCGGATAGAAGTATTTGAGTTTGTGGCAAGTTTACAGAAATTGAAAGCAGTGTCGATGTTGAAACCGTGCAAACGTATGTGGAATTGGTGGAATATCACATCATCGGTAATGATACAATTTATTTACCCTTTTATATAACTTTTAGAAAAAAAAACTATTTCAAAAATATGCACTATATCTAATTTATTAGGAACTAAAGAATTATAAATGTTGTACTATATTTCTCATTCTTTTCAGCTCAGCTTTATCCATATCATCTAAATTTGCTTACAGAATATAATACATTTGTTTGCCCAATAAAATGAAGTTTCTTTTACAACTTTTAATTTCAATTTAGGGTGGAGTACGACGGATGCGTTAAGGGACGTAGAAGAAAGCAAATCTATGCTTTATAAATTATTAAAAATACACTTGAATTTCTACCTCTTCTTGTACTTTTTTAGAGTATGTAAATGCATGAAAACACCATTTGATACAGTATATGAAGTAAAGTCATCATTTAATAAGTCTTTATGTTCCTAAGTTCTCCTGCCAAACGACTGAGCTTGTTTTTTGATCAAACAGGCAAAAACAAATAACATCATGTTGAAGTGGAATATGTCATTTATTAAAGTAAATGACGGAAAAGTAAAGCATAGTTAACAAAATAGGGGTCAGAAAAAGGAGGACCCAAATATAGAGTATTACACATCTTAGTCAAAATATTACACAATCTGACCCCCAGCATCATAATGACATTGTAACATGATGTACATAGGCAAAAGGGGGGTCAACTAGACTAGAATAATAATTCAAACCCTGTTATCTTTCACAAAGTACAATATACATGCATTTTAAGTTGACCCCCCTATAAACATCATAAGTTTAGAAGACATATACAAATTGCTCTAAATTGATGCCTGCCATCAAAAAAGGTGAGTAAACAAAATAACAAACAGCCACAATCCAATCAGAGATTGGATCCACTCAGCCAAAGGCGTCTTGGCAGGAGACGCAAAACTCCTTAATGAAGGATATGGAGTTAACGAACAGTATTCAACCTCAACGTCAATTAAACAATATACAAAATCAGAGCAGAGCAAACACAGACCTCCAAAACATCAGAGGTGGGATCAGGTGCCATGGAGGAGTGAGCATCCCCTGCCGACCGGTCACACCCGCCGTGTGCTCGATGTCATGATCAGGAAATAACGGAAAAAATTCGTCGTCAATTCAGTGTATAAATAATGGACTAACAATTGGTATGAAAAACGTCAGTCAGCATTTGACTCAATGATAAATTTTATTTGCTGACAAGGTCATTGTATCGACCATAAAATTTACGAAATGATGACTTTAAACGAGACTGTTGATATTCTTGTTTCATCAACTTGCTTGTCAATAATTTACCTCGTTTAAGAAATTGTTCATACGTGGAGCACGCTCTTGCGTATCGAATCAACTGAGATATATATACTCCGTATGCAGGTGATGAAGGTTTATTGCTGCATAAGTATGGGAAGTTGACGATAGAAAAGTTAAAGTCATCACGTTTATCATATAGCTTGGTTGTTAGATTACCATTAGTGTCTTTTTCAAGTAAAATATCCAAGTATGAAGCAGAAGTGTCGGACTCTGTGGTATCTTTTATCTCAAGCTCACCAGGATATACCGTATCGACGTAGGAATGGAAATTATCATTATTAATTGACAATACGTCGTCGATATATCTAAATGTCGAGTTGAAAGCCACAGCAAGTGTTTTCTTCTTTTAAGCCATAAGATTTTGCAACAATTCTGCTTCATATGAATATAAAAATAAGTTTGCTAATAACGGAGCGCAATTTGTACCCATGAGAATTCCAATAGATTGTTGGAATACCTGGTCTCCAAAAACCACATAGATATTGTCAATCAGAAACTCAAGCATCTTCTTGATGTCAACTTCAGAGTACTTATGTGTGCATTCAGAAACTGTTTTAACGAAATATTTTTTCAAATGACCAATGACGAGGTAAGTAAATTTACAAGTTTCATTTTTGTTGAAGAAGCAGATGTCAATGATATCAAAAAGCCTGGATTTTAATTTGTCGTGGGGAATCGTTGTGTATAAAGTTGAATAGTCGTAAGTTTTTAAGCTGTTGATTTTTTTAAAGTCTTGTGATTTCAGATTGTCCAAAAGTTCTTTAGAATTTTTAAGTATCCACATCTGATTTACACCACTTCTTGAATATATAGTTGCACAGTACTCTTGAAGTTTTTCCTTCACTACTGTCAATATTTTAGTGAGAAGTAACGAAAGAGGCTTGGTTGAATATTTACTGGAACCTGCAATGTATCTTTGTTTGTAAGGATTCTTATGAAGTTTCGGAATCCAATATATATAAGGTAGTTCAAATTCATTTTGGCTCTGTGAAATATTAAACGTATTCAAAACTAACAGGTGATTTTGAAGAATTTCTTCCAAATAGGATGATTAATACAAAAGCATTCAAAAATCTTTAAAAAATATTGTCATATACTCAGTTCAAAAGACAATACAATAGTTATTGTGAACAAGAAAAAGAAACATCCAATAAGACTGAGTGAAAAATTACAAAGGACAAAACATGAAATAATTTGTAAAAGTATACAAAACACCTGTCTGTAGTAAATATTAACCAGACAGCAAAATGGGAATTTATAATCATGAGCACTGACCTTGTCGACTGCAGACAACTTCTGACCAGTCAAAAAAGTTGATAAACTTACACCATTCTGCATCAAAATGTGCCTCTTGACTGCAGACAACTTCTGAACCAGTCAACAAAGGTGTCAAACATACACCATGCTGCATAAAATGTGTCTCATGACTGCAGACAACTTCTGACCAGTCAACCAAGATGTCAATCTTACATCATGTTGCATAAAAAGGAACCAACAGACAACTTCTGGCTTGGCCCCTGCTACACAAGATGTTCTCAGCCTATTGCATAATTTATATGTGTAAATATTGTATCCTATCCCAGCCGGTTTTTTTCTTATGGTTAAAAGTTTCGGAAATACTTTCCAGACACCAGGTAATATGTTATTTCCTGGATAGAATTAATAGCAAACTGTGAATTACAATGACTTATTTCTAATATAGAGAGACATTGCTAGTTTTCTTTAAAAACATGAAAAATTAAATAGATCTGCTTGAAAGAGAGGAAAGCTGTAATGTAGCTAATAAGCAGAATCTGACAAAACAGATGTCATACATATGGTATAACGCTTATCTGACATACTATTGGTAACTGATGTGAGCAAGAGACATTGCAAATAAATTAATAAATATTATGTATATTTAAAGTAATGAAACTGCCTCAACACGTATGGCCCCGTGGTCAGTGACATATAACACATACAAAATGGTATAAATTCCTTAATACGTATGGTCCCGTGTTTAGACAATCTTCCATTTACAACATGTGACCTACTAAACACGTATGGTCCCGTGTTTAGTGAAACATTCCATGCACAATGTACTTTCTAAACCCGTATGGTCCCGTGTTTAGTGAAACATTCCATGCACAATATACTTTCTAAACCCGTATGGCCCCGTGTTTAGTGAAACATTCCATGCACAATGTACTTTCTAAACCCGTATGGTCCCGTGTTTAGAAAAAATATTCCATATACAACATGATGTAACTACTTAACACATATTGTCCAGTGTTAACTGAGATATTCCATATACCAAGTGATGCAACTTTCTTAACATGTATGGTTCCATGTTAAGTGAAACAACATTGCATACTACAATCGTATGCATAAGCTGAAATGCATCATCAATAGAAATTGCAGGGTTAATAAGCATGTATTTTATCCTGCATGACAATAAATCCTCACAAGGATACCTTTATCCTACAGTAATTTGTATTTGTCAAACGTATGGTCCCGCTTGACGACTACTGAGCTCTACAGAGACTGATTATAGAGATGATTCATGAACTGTGAACTGTGTTTACCCTTTGTTTCATATTTTGTAGAACAACTATTATAGGAGATATGATTTCAACAAAATGTGTATCTTTTAAATGACCTGTAATTTTACCATTTTATTTTTTTCCATCTAAAAAAATATTAATGATCCAAGGATCACCCTAAGTCTTCTTTGATTTCTAGAGAGTTATATTTAAGGTGGTTTAGTACCATTTGAGTTAAAGTGATTGGAATTTAAAATTTTGGGCCCTGTTGCATATCTATAACCCCTGTTAAAGAAGAATTGACAAAAGTTTGTCTTATGTATTAAACAAAGACAAAAAAATCAACAGCTTAAAAACCATAATTTCAAAATAAGGATATATAGTTTTTACAGAAACTATTGAATTAAGTGGAAAACCATTTGATCATGATATTATCTTACTCAATGGACTTGTTGATAGAGCAGTCCCCAGAAACATGGACAAAACACCACCCAAACTTAAAGTGGCTGTTGCCACACTACTTTGATATGTTGAGGCGATGTCCTTGGTAATGGGCACTTGTTTGTCCACTGCTGTGTTGTCTGTGCATGCATATCTGATTTCTGGCTGTTGTTTCCAAATGGCCTATATAGCTTCTGCAAGTGTTACCCAGTGTGGATAGTGTCTGTTTCTAATTGGTGGCATAGGTAACTCCGGAAAAATAAAAGTGTAAACTACTGTCCAGTACATGAAAATTCATTTTTTGGAAATCAAGTGCTCTGATCTAAATCAATATTTTAAACCATGTTCTATACAACTGAACAATCAGAACATTCAAGATAAATTCTTAGAGAATGACATAATTGTTTTACTTTGGGTATTGCACAACTGCAATACATAAACAGGGAATGATGGGTTATGTAAATTCCAACATGAGAATATTTCCACATATATGTAGCATAAATTATTCTCATTATAACATTAAATTTCCAAGAAAGAGAGCAAACTTGCATTATTATACATTTTAAAAATATATTTGAATAAGTATTGTAAATAAATTGCCGTCTGACTTATAAATTATAAACTTGTGCATGTGATTGATTCTGGAGAACATGATAATGCAAAATATGTGTTATTCAAAACACACTTCTGCCCACTTTATTATACCCCGCGCTTGAAAAGTGGGAGGGTATATAGTAGTTGGTATCTCCGTCTGTCCGTCCGTCCGTACATAGTCCGTACGTAAGTACGTCTGTTACGCTTTGGTGTATCCATCTCTTATCCGCAACTCCTTTCATACCACTGAAGATAATTTCATGAAACTTTCATAGATTCTTAATTACATATTGCCATTGTGCACCTCCTATTTTACTTTTTGATCTGACATATATTTTTGATTTTCCAGAGCAAAACATGGACACTGCCATTATATTCATATGGGAGGCGGGGGTTATCATTTAGTGAACTCATTACTCACAGTAACTCTAGTTTTAGATACCAATGGTTCTGGATCCACTTCAGAAAAGGTGCATATAACCATGCATGAGTCAACCAAAAACATTTGTCTATAGTCCAGCACATGTCAACAAATTACATGTGTATATGGTCCTACACAAGACAACAGAAATGTATGTCATTATGCAGTTCCATGCAGGTCCTGCAAGACTTATAAATACATCACATGGTCCTGCACAAATTAAGAAAACACGAGTGCATATGGTCCTGCACAAGTCAGCAAAACAAATCACATGTGTATATGGTCCTACACAATCAACAAAAATGTATGTCATTATTCACTACCATGCAGGTACTGCCCAAATCAACAAACACAAGTGCATATCCTGCACAATTCAACATATAACTTGTGTATAATGTCCTACACAAGTCAACAAAATTTGTATGTCATTATGTACTACCATGCAGGTCTTGCACAATCAACAAACAAGTGCATATGGTCCTGCACAATCCAATAAAATACATGTGTATATGGTCCTACACAAGTCACCAAAATATATGTGCATAGGGACCTGCATGAGTCAACAACTTGCATGTGCATATTGTCCTGCACAAGACACCAAAAACAAAATGTATGTGCATATGGTCCTTCATGAGTCAACAAAATGCATGTGCATATGGTCCTGCACAAGTGACTAAGTCAACAAAATACATGTGCATATGGTTGTGTACAAGTCAACAAAACAAATTGTATGTGAATATGGCATATTTAAGTATGGCTCTGCATGAGTCGACAAAATACATGTGAATATAATTCTGCACAGATCAACAAAATGCATGTGCATAAAATCTTTCATGAGTCAAAAGGTAATACATGTGCACATGGTCTTCTACAAGTTAACAAAATACATATGCATATTGTTCTGCGCGTTGCCACAAAATATGCGTATATGTTCCTACAAGAGTAAACCAAATAAATGTGCATGTGTCAGTGAAATAAATGTGAATATGGTCCTTCACAATCATAAAATACAACATTACATGTGTAAATCAGTGGTGGGTTTGCATGGTAAACATAAGTAGTGTATGTGGACTTCACTTCTACACTAATTCTCAGTAAAAGGTCACTTCAAACTAGGATGTGCACCCATAGCAACAATACTATATCAGCATTAAATTATGTCAACCATTCTACATATATACAAGCTGTGCCTATGACCTGCACAGTTTATGTGATAAATGTGTATGTGGTCCCACATACACTATGTCTTGATTCAACAATTGAAAATTCTGGTCATACAAAGTAAGATTTGTGTACCCATATAATGGCAATATTTTACCAACATCACATAGGCAACTAACTCCAAACAAAATTTTGGCTCCGTGATCAACATATAAGTAAACTTGAGTAAGATAATTCATTGTTCAAACTCTTAAAAGGGAAAGCAGGATGTGTTACCAAGTATAATACACTGTATTGGTAAAAATATTTCAACATTATATCAGGAACCAAAAAACGTGAACCTTTAATTATGAGTTAGCTGACTTAATTTTAATGGACAACACATGACTTCATCAGAAGTACTATACTATACTGGCCTGTTTTATACTGGGAATGCAAGAGTGTCAAGTAAATACTTCATCAGCATCAATGGAGATCTCATGACTTGTAAAAAGGTAAAACTCGTCACTGCTGAGCTTTTTATATTCACTCATCAATATCTGGTTTGTGCAGATGATTCTGACATTCAAGTCCTTGAAGAAGTGAAAGGTTTCCGCTGTAACAAACAGATTCTTATTCCCCAGCCAAGGTGAATGTAAGAAGCAAAACTGTCTTGTGATATTTTGGATGGACAGCTAAGGAAAATTATCACATAGATGCACATTTTCAAAGTTCAGCAAATTGCAAATCATCGTAAATAGGCAAAGTTCCCAAAGGAATGAAGTTTCCGGTGTGATTGATAAAATCTCCAGACTTGATCATGGTGATAGGATTAACGATGTAGGTGAATCATTGAAGGCCAGTTGCGAAACCTCCCAGGAATAAGTCTATACACTGTCAGGTTTACAGACGTTTTTCTGTAAATACATTGTAACAAGCAGATCACATCGTCCAAAATCTTCAAAGTGATATCACAACAAAAGCTGTAAGGATTATCTGTGGGAAATATGGTAAAAATTCGAAAAATTCAGCAGTTCAATAAACCATGCTTAAACTTTTGGTAAACGGATCAATAATGATCACGTGATGGATAAGAGCTTTGCTGATTGGTTGATGTTGCGTTTGCTGAATTTGTTATTTAAATTCAAAAACGTTAGAAAGGACACAAATATTATATCAATTAATATGAACTATTTATTTAGAACATAAAATATGAAATATAATCTTTTCAAGTTAAATTTAGATATTTTCCTTTAAAAAATATTTAACAATGTAATAAAAATCCCTGTTCACTATAACATTCGTTAGAAAACCTTTCTACAATATTAGTGTGATAAATGTGAAATGTTAATTGCGTTTTCCTGAATTCAGTGTGCGATATTTCTAATGAACTGTCTTATACTTTGTTGTGACATGTCGAGGAAATTCGAACTGGTATTTATGCATGATTACTGTATAAATGCATATTATGCTTATTAATTTTGATGTTAATCATATTCCTTTTTACATACTTAATTACCTCTATTCATATGAGTCTGTATATAATTGTGGAAAACTGCAACTTTTTTCCAAAACTGTGAAGAAAGATGTTTTGACTTTACGGTGAGTTTACCGGGAAATCACATGTCTTTATACAGCGATTCCGATCCCGATCTGAACATGATTTGTATTAAGAATTTCGTTATTAACCTGTACTTTGTAGTTAATGAGATTTTATTTTCACTCTAGTTTACTGATTCTTTACCATTCATTTATAATGCAGTGTCTAGAATAGCCCCTGTTTCCCAGCTTCAAACTATGTGATGAAAAGTGGTCATATTAACTGTTATAAATTCATTAAAGATTCAATAATGAGAGAAAGTCATGTTAAATGTCATATGATATCTATATTGTGTGTCATACAGTTCAGGACATTATTCATTGAACAGCCCTCATATGCCATTTTCACTTCAATATGCAGTTAACTGTCTCCCACCTGCTTTACATGCGAACAATTTTTAAAACAAGGAAAGCTACCGACAAAATAGTTGATGTATCACAGTTATTGTGTAAAGTCAACATTTCGCAAATGGTGTGGTCAATACAATAATCTTAGCTTGTCAGAAAATAGCGTTTATCTTTAAGTCGAGTGTTGACTGGCGTTTTTCTTACAAATTATAAATTGTAATTATTTTCAAAACAAAAAGACCGTGGGCCACATCGTTCACCTGAGAACATAAGCTAGTTAAAAACACAAATCGGCTCATTATTGAAAAGTTTTCTTGTTTGGGAATGGGGGGGTTGAATTTTCTATTATTTAAGAATGTCTTAATATCAATAAAGCATACATGAACGATATGGAGAAAACGAACAGTATTCAATATCAAAGTCCATAAAACAAATGATGCAAAATAAGAGCAGAGCAAACACGGACATCCAAAAACATCGGAAGTGAGCATCCCCTGCTGACCGGTCACATCCGCCGTGTTTAATTTTGTCAAATTTGAAAAGAATCGACCCAATGGTTCCTGACAAGATTTTTAAAAGATGTTAATTTTTCATTAATTTATTATTATCGCCCCTTGGAAGAGGTCTTTTATTTGAACAATCTTGAATTTCCTTTATCAATGGATATGCTGTGCCAAGTTTGGTTGAAAATGGTCCAGTTGTTTTGGAGAAGAAGATGAAAATGAAAAAGTTTACGACAATAACGACGACAACGACAGACAACGGACAACGGACCTTTATCAGAAAAGCTCAATTTTTTCACTTCAGATGAGCAAATGAATTGTCTATGTCTCCCGCGCGGATCTGTTACCACTACAGCACGGTTGTTGTCGGACACGATAACATCTTCATTACGGTTCTCTGTGATGTATCTAGGTTTACTGTACAGTTCATGACCTGTGTTGTTATGTTGAATGGTCTGGGTTAGTCTTCCTTTGCTGTTGTATCGATTTATTTTAACTTCTAAATATTGATCTTTATCCACGTCATGAATTCCTATCCCTACCAGTAGATCGTCAGTGGAGGAATAGAAGACACACAGTGGTTCCCTTGCTGCTGGTTTCTCAATCAGAGTAATTTTTGCTTTTGTGTATGATGATAGTTTACTGATGTTTAATCCGATGTCAATATAGATTAGGTCATTTGCAGAGTTCATTGTATGTACACCCCAACTATTTTTCTGTATATCATCTGTACCGAGTATGTGGTACCGTCACACACCAGGATGTGTGACATGGCGTCTGTACAGACTCCGTAAGGGTAAAATCGCGGACCTGATGGAGGCCCTGTGTAGGAGAAGCGATATCTCCCTCGTTGATCCGTCACCACTACAGCACGGTTGTTGTCGGACACGATAACATCTCCATTACGGTTCTCTGTGATGTATCTAGGTTTACTGTACAGTTCCTGTCCTGTATTGTTGTTTTGAATGGTCTGAACTTGTCTTCCTTTGCTGTTGTATCGGATTATTTTAACTTCTGAATATTGATCTTTATCCACGTCATGAATTCCCATCCCTACCAGTAGATCGTCAGTGGAGGAGCAAAATACGCATAGTGGTTCCCACGCTGCTGGTTTTACTATCAGTGTAAGTTTTGTTTTTGTGCATGATGATAGTTTTCTGATATTAAATTTGTTGTCAATATAAAGTACGTCATTTGCTGAGGTCATTGTATGTACACCACCACTACTCTTTAGTATGTCTGTTAGATGATTCAAGGTGTGACCTTTGAGATTTGTCAAGAGGAGACTAACTCCATCACTGACAGCCACCAGGTCTGTTGTGGAACAGGAAAGATGATACCCACGCCTAACAGTAGTCACAGACGCAACCATGGGATTCAGCTGGATGTTTCCATTCAAACAGACAAGTTTGTCCGCGTTTTCTTCCTTTCTCAGTGATTTGGACTTCTCTCAAGTATTTAATTAGATTCTGTTTGTCGCATTGATAACTTGGATGAAGAACAAAAATTGTAAAGATTTCAGAAAAACCTTTTATCGTGGTTGCGAGTGTGTTCTGTCGAAGGAAGAAACGTGCTTGTGTACTTTCTGGCTGTTCATCATTATGTTCATTGTCCTGCCAGAAAGATATTTGTCTATTTATACATTTTTGTTTTCGTTTCAGTTCCGAATCTTTTATCTTTGAAATTGGGTTTTCCTTTAGAAAAGAAAGGAATTGTGCGGGTTTGTTCGCTAATTTTTCAAATTTTCGTTCATATTTTTCTATCTTTTCAATTCTTTCCCGATATTGTAACCTAAAATTCAAATAAAATTTCATTTCATGCAAATACTCAAGATTTAAATCCACCCGATCTTTAAAAAAACTGGCCCTCTGACGCCATCTTGGCTTGAAACGTTCCTATTTTTCTTTGACTCGCGCGGACATCAGATTTAATGCCATTTAAAATAGCAAGTCTGGACGGAAAATTTTATGCAAGAATAAATAGGAAAATTCTTTTAAAATCTTCTCAAGAACAACAAAGACATGAATTGGTTACCGGTATTTTATATGAATGCATTCTCATGTAGAGATAATTCAAATTTGTTGAAATCATGACATCCATGGCAGGATGGGGTCGAAATAAAAGTAAGTTAATTCAAATCAACCCCCACCCTATTTTTTGGATAGTCTTTGGACTACTTATACACCATAGCTTTTCAATACTGGGTTGACATTTTGCTCCTTTTTTCCTCTAGCCACAGTGATCTGGTGAGCGTAGTGGTCTTTGTTTTTTAAGGGAAATTATTTAAAATGTTGGTACATTCATATTTTTGAGAACATCTATTGAATAAGAAAAGTAATCCATTTTTCACCTAAATGTATTTCAGTTAGTATAGTTCTCTTCACAGTACAAGTCACTAGATAAATCAGAACTTTAACCTGGCACACGTGTCTAAAACCGAATGTTCAGAGACTGAGACATTGCAAGAGATTACCTGTTCTTCCGTTTTGTTTTGTTTTTCTCTAGGAAAAATATTATCTTTAATAATAGTAAAACTTTTGTTACATGTTAAATAAATAACAGATATATAAATATCAATTTAAGGAATTTTCTTACCATTTAAGGATTGTTATGCCTGGCTGATACGGTAAGAAACTGCATGAGCAAAGGAAATACCAGTGTAGGTATACCGAGGAGGAAGAAGTACCTCATTTATAAAAATAATATCATTCTGAACAATCAGATAGAAATGTAGTGGTTTTTAATGCAAACTACGTCAGTGACTAAAACATAAATACCAGGAAGAAGGATATGGAGATAACGAACAGTATTCAATCTCAAAGTTCAGGAAACATCTTGAGAGAAAAAGAGATATAGAACCAATTTAAAGTCTTCATCGTTTTACACCCTCTAACAAGGAAAATATTTGTGTAGCGTTTTTATTATAAATCGTATCTATGTCTTTTCATTATTTTTGTATATATATTTTTTGATAATTCAAATTTACTACAGTAGTTCATTAGTTGGGTTTACATGTGATTCGGTAACCTATAAACTTCTTTTTCTCGTCCGTACTGACCTAAATTTAGCTCCTGTATGTCTGGGGAGGAGTTATTTTGGAAAGAGAGGTAAGATTAACCCCCTTCCCCACAGTCACGCATTTTAACGCATATACATGTACCATTTCCTATTTCTAACGCAAATTCACGCATATACCGTTTCCCCGCAATCACGCATTTTCACGCACTTTAAAAAGTTCATTTAATCGTTAATTTAATGCCAATTCCCTTCTATTTTATACTTGCATTAATCTCATTAAAGAAAAAAAGTCATTTTTGTATTAAAATATAGCGTAATAATATTATTTACGCTAAATTTTAGAGAAACGTGTACCACTCTATAAAGTGCGTGCGGGGAAATGGTAAACTTCTATTTCTATAACGTGAACATTTAGTGTATGTTGCATACAAGTTCAGTAAGTTGTAAAGAGTTAATACTTCATTGGAGGTTTAAGATTTTCTATACATATAAGGGGAGAGATTGTAAAATCGTAGTAGCAGTACTAGAAGTGAAAGTTTTAACCAAGTCTCTCTATGATTTTTTTTTAGCTTTAAACTTCTCACCATTAATATTTTGTGAATTAAACGATGTGTTTTCATTTAAACAGGAATATAGATAGTTTTCTATTGGCCAGGATCAAAATGCTCATATTCCTTCATTGTTCTTTTAACTTTATTTTATATTTGCTATTCTGGAGTAGATCCATTATTTTTCTGAAGTATATATATTTTTGGAAGACTCCTTTATTAAAAAAGATATTTTATAAAGATTTTCCACCAAACATTTCTAACACATCTTCTTAAATTTGGCAAGACGAAGAGGAAAATCACCGACTTGACCTCCAATATGGCGGCCAATGGGAAGTAACTCTTGCTAAATTCAGGCCTATTGAAAACTATCTGTAGTAGTGTTTTGTGTAAGTGTATTGTAATATTTACACGCCGGAAATTTACCCGGTAACTACGCTACATTTGTTACTATAATACATTTAAACTTTATCTTTATAATCTTTTGAAATGCTAAATAAAGCTGGAAAAAAATAAACATTTTTTACATGGACAGACTAAAAAGAGGAATGAGATTGAAAGAAAAGAAAGAATGGGAAATAGGACATTCTATACAATACTTCTGTAAAAACAGAACCCATGTCTGTTGAATGGAATGGTAACATTTTTTTATTTCCAGATGATATTTTTCTTCCTGGAGGTAAGCATTTTAAAAACTAACCAGAAGAATTCTACCATTTAGTGATACAATAATCGTTCATTTATTCAGAGAAATAGATACGTATTATCAAAGATGCAATTTAATGGTTGATAAATTGATTGATTCTATGTTGTTTAATGTCTCATTCCAGAATTTTTATTTAAATATAGAGATGTCACCATATAAAATAACATTTTGAGAATGAAGAAGAACAATTTGGTTTTTAGTCAGTGTAAAATTAATAAAAGAAAGAGTTATCCAAAACAAAAAGGGCAAGAGTCCACCTACAAAAATACTCTTGAAGGTCTCAAGCTTTTGACAAACATGTTGATGAAACAGGGATATCAACATTCTTGTAAACAGTCGTCATTTTCCTAGTCCTATTTTCGATACAATGACCTTGTCGGTAAACAAAATTTATCACTTGTCATGTCAAATCAAATATTGACCGATGGTTTAAGAATATATTAATATTTTTTGATAAACATTACTGGTGATTCTACAAAAGGTGAAACTGCATACACAAACTTATCAAACGTATCCATTATTTTCCATTTTTAACATTTCTTCTAACTACAGTTAGAAAAACATAATAGTATCTCATAATCATGTTTTAACTCTTTGCCTATCACGCCGTCTGTAACGTAATAGTAGCATTACGTCTGTTACTATTTGATGACGTTATCCTTTTCCCCACAGCGCACTTGTGATTACGTGCTGAAAAGACGTGGTTTTGAAGATGAATATTCACACGGTGTATGTAGCAATGGTTGTCGTATATATATCGCCATAATATTCATGCAACCATCTTTAATGTTGAATTCGAGTATTGATGGTGATTTTATCCTGTTTATTTTGTTTAAATAATTCTTTCATGTGGAATGGTACAAACTAAATTTATTACCTTAGCTTACAATTCATTTATTTTAAATTTCAAATTTAAACCTTAAACCTCAATGAAAATAATTATTCGATTTTTCCTGACAGGGTGTCATCTTATGCTCGTGTTAAACAACGACACACACCCTCCTTTTTGTTTTATTTCTTCGGTCCATGCATAACGATTTTATCAAAACTTGCAGAATCTTCAATTATAATTAAAAATTGAAATGAGGTTTTGAAGAGAATGATTATCACCTGTGAAAATTTTTATAAAAGTTATTTTACCGATTTTTTTAGGACAAAAAAGAAGTTATAGCTTTTAGCATATTTAATTTTTTTTATTAAGAGTTTTTTTTTACAAAACAAATATTGTTGGAATATATCACTTAATTTTATATTGAACAAATAAAGTAGCGTATTGATTGTCTAAGGGAAACAATTCATTTTTTAAGTTAAAATTTAACTGATCACATCTTCTTTTTAAAATTTTGGTTGATATACAGATGAGATACTGCGCATGCCGTCGGACTCGGCATCAAAATAATTAGTCTAAAATTAGCGTTATATATCTAATCCTTACTATAGCCAAAGTTTTCCGATCCGAAATCTACTGTGGTGGATCGGAAACCCTTGGCTAGCGAAGATTGGGGCATCTTTACACCTACAGGTACATGTGGACTACTAAAAAAAATCATCACGTTTAAAAAAAACCATGAAATAAAGAAAAAACATTTTTATGGCTAAAGGTGACTTTGCAAAGAAAAAAAAGAATAAATAAATAAATTAAAAAATAAGAATAAAAAACCCCATCTAAATGCAATATTTCTTTTCTTAAGAATGGAATTTTAACACATTTTTAAAAACAATGTAATAGTTTACAAGAGAGGCCAAGAACTATTCGGCCGTAGCAGTCAGTACTGGACATTTTTCCCGATTGTGCCCGAAGCATTCCAATTACTTGTGGAGCAAATCAAGGAGTACTCCTAAAAAGGTTTCTTCGGAAAGGCATTAATTGTAGCTGTAGTTATTGAGAAATTAATATTAGCAGGTATTTCCACAATTTTTCCAAGTGTTGTCAAAGGAATCAATATATTTTGTCATCATTATCATATTGAACGCGATGAATTTTATGAACATGCAGCATCGATGCAGACGAAAACCTGTTTACTTTTAGAAAAAGAATAGTGTATTTAAAAAAAACTTGCAGAAAATAAAGTCAGAATAAGGAAAATGGTACACAATAAAATTTATTCAATCACTCAGGATCTATCAGGAGTTGGTGCGTAGTAGATACACAGATTTTTCAATATCTTTACTTTTGTGATTGCTCGGTTATCCCTATGATCATCATATTATTAAAATATACATGTTAAAGGCATAAAAAGAAATTGATTGGTTTGTGAAAAAATATGCGATTCTGACCGAAATAAATGTTCATATCAATCAGAATGGAGAATAAACAGATTATTTATTTTAAATATATTTCAATATATGAAAAAATATTTTCTTCCTACTTTTTCTTTCTGATATTTCATAGTTTATTCGGGGATTTTTATTAACTTTTATTTTCCGACATTTATGAAAAAATAAATTTCAGGTAATAAAACTGGAACTGAATACTTTCCTAACTGAAAATCAAAATCGAACAATAAATCATAGACATCAAAATAATAAAGGTAAAAGCTTTGCTTCGTTTTTAAGGAAAACCATGTTTTTGAGATCAGTATCATGTGTTTCGGACAAAGTGCAATCACTGACATAATAAAATTCAAGTGTACTTGAATTTTTTTACCTATCGATTATTCATAAACTTGGTATACATAACCCCCCCCCCCCCAAAAAAAAAAACGGAAATACAAAAAATAAATGTCGGAAATGCTGAGCATAATTCCTGAAACTTTATAAATGAAGTACACAATTTCAAATAAGTCCTTCTGTATAACAAGCTGTTGATCGACGAAAAGAAATGCTAGAAATACTGAATATACGGTAGTTCCGGAGATTGATGTAGGAATTAATTTAGATCGATGTTGATCAAAGATGTTTAATCCCCCCTCCCAAAGAATGGAGTTTTTAGCGCCTAAATGCGTTTATATTCTTAAACTACATGCGGAAAAGTGAATATTTTTAAATATACTGACAATATAAACGTACTCAAGGCGGATCAAAAATATTCCTATGGAACTATTTACCCACTTGTAAAACTAATCACTGGACACATCTTTTAATTATACCCCCGCTCCGAAGCCAAGGAGAGAGGAAGGAGGAAGGGGTATACTGTTTTACCCTTGTGTGTTTGTCCGTCTGTCTAGCTGTTTGTGTGTCTGTCCGTAAGTTTTGATCGCAGTTTTCGCAGCAACTGCTCATCACATATGCTTGAAATTTTCGCACATTCTCTGAGGCATGCTATATCGTTGGATCCATTTTTTTTATAAATCCGATGTCAACTGCATGACCTCCGGCGACCGAAATTCCTTCAACTTTTCATCATCAAACTTCGGACGTGTTTCTTGTGTCTTTTCTGCATCGATTATCAATTTTCACGAATAAAAATATTCTCAGACAACAATCTGTTCACTATTACTGATCACAAGTAGCCTTTCACAAAATATTCCCTTCGAAGTAGATTCCTTAGCCTAATGAATTCGAAGCGTAACCGCCATGCAAGCCGATTTACACCTTGCGTCATTTTTCAAAATCTACGACGGACGGTTAGTGCAATAATTAAATTCGAAAATATTCAATTGTCTGTCTCAAATGTATATATAAGTAATAAATAACAAGTTTATAAACTTCAATGGGAATTGAAGTGGGTCGGTACGTGATCAAATCTTCTGAGAAGGCCTTCGGCCTTCACAGGATTTGATCACGTGACCGACCCACCTCAATTAAGAAATGAATTTAATTTTTGAAGATTCATGAGGTTATGAACTACGACGCTTCACGACGGCATATTTCATGAAGCGCGTAAGCGCTTCATGATAAATATGCCGGCGTGAAGCGTTGTAGTTCATATACCTCATGAATCTTCAAAAAAATAAATTCATTTCTTATATTTACATTATTTATCTGATGACTTGCCATAGATTTACGCCGTTCATCTTCATTTTTATAACAAAACAGTGTGCACTATATTTTTGTCTTTTTGA
Organism: Saccostrea cuccullata; assembly: GCF_032062105.1. Taxonomy (NCBI): domain Eukaryota; kingdom Metazoa; phylum Mollusca; class Bivalvia; order Ostreida; family Ostreidae; genus Saccostrea; species Saccostrea cuccullata. The sequence goes on from NW_026940899.1 coordinate 17,821, forward strand.
CGTCAAGAGCGGAATCATGACGTAACAATGGAGATATTCATGCTTATTTGTGATACATACCTAATGTAGTTCATGAGAAAATATACTGCATTTTATTTTGTAAAGAATCATAGGGGAAATTTATTGGAAATGTAAATATTTCCCATTGAAGTTTATAAACTTGTTATTTATTTCTTATATATATATATATATATATATATATATATATATATATATATATATATATATATATATATATATATATATATATATATATATATATATTAGAAAAAAATGACAAGGCAACAATGTTAGTAAAACGTAAGCGCTTCCTTCATTATTTCTTCAGACGTTTTACATTTCAAAACAATTCAAAAATGTGACGTAATAACGTTACCTGTTGATGACGTCAACAACAATGCAATGATGTCGCAATGCTAATAGAGGAAACTATTATAGAGTCAAAGTAAAATAACATAATTCATAGCGTAATAAATAATTAAGTCATGAGACAGTCCACAGTAATCTATTTAAGGTTGGTTTAAAAATCTTGGTAAAATGTTTTTCTTTTTACCGTGTTTTTAAAATGTTCTCTTTTTGAGTTTATAAAAAGGATAAACTGTGAATTGTCCCTGTCCACAAACAGCAAGATGTTCACTGAGTTTTATTTTTCTGTACTCGGGTTGGTTGATATGCTGTCTGTGTATACGTATACCAGTGCGAAGGGCGGTCCCGGTTTCTCCTATGTATAGTTCTCCGCATCCAGCGCACGTTATACAATAAATCAGGTTTTTTGATGCACAGGTCATATTATACAATTAATTACCCCTTGTGAGGTCAACATGGTGAAATAAGGACCCGAGACCTGGCCCACGAGGTGACCTGACCTGAATGAGGCCGCGTAGCGGCCGAGGTCAAGGCAGGTCATCGAGTGGGCCAGGTCGAGGGTTTTTAGATTTGTGTATCTTAGGAAGTCCATAAAAGGCACTTTCTCTGAAATCAAAATTTAATAAGAAGTCGTCTTCTTTGGCTGTTAAACAGGACGTTGCGTTCTGGTTTTTAATCAAGTTTTTGATTTTTCGCATTGTCTTTTTGTCACTGTTTTCTGATATTTCATCGTAAAACTCGCTGTTATTGAGCATTTGTAATATTTTTGATTTGTAGTATTCTGTGTTCGTAATCACTACTGCCCCTGCCTTGTCTGCTTCTTTGATTACGATTGAACTTTCGTTTGTCAGTGATTGAAAAGCCTCTTCTTTTCGTAAATTACTTTTTGTATTATTCTTTTCGTATTACAAACAGTGTCAAGGAGACACTTCCTTTCTTTGGATTAAAGGATGATGTGATATAACTTCTATCTGGGGCCCCTATTTCCACGACCAAATATATTTAATCTACAGTGATGTTGGTAGTTTTCAAACATTAGTGAATAAGTACGACGCCTTTTGAATAGTTTCAATAGTTCAGCCACATTTTAATTATAAGGAATACTGCATTATCTTTGATTTTCTAGTCCCTATCACCGCTAAATTTGGCCAGGTTTATGAAAATGTGCTCTTTTATTGCAAGAGGATGGGCGGGTCTTCGTACAATAGAGGGATATGCGTGTCTGAGAAGACCTTATATGGCTATTGTTATTATTTCGCACATAGTCATTGTCCAATCCGATGACAGAACAACAAAACATGCTGGTTTACCATACGTTTATATTGTATCACAGTCACGTGGTTAAGGTCAATTTACCTGTTATCCTTTTCTACATTTCAAACTTTTAAAATGATCAGCCAAGGCTGTTTCTAGTTAATAATGCGCATGGATTTTCAGCATTTACGATTTTTAGGACAAGAAATGCACTTGACAATTGTATTCACTGATACTCGGGAATACGTGTAGATCTAGCGAATTGCTCTCCAAACACGCTTCAAAACTTTAAACTAATGTATATTTATTAATTGTTTGTAACTGTATATAAATTTTACTGTGATCTCAGAAATTGTATATATGTTGATCCGTGTCTAATCTGTGACTCAAATGCATTAAAAAAATATCGGAAAGCAGTATATTCCCATAGTATTTTTGTGGTACTCACTCGTGACGAATTTCATTTACGTGATTGGTCAATTAGAAAGTATTGCTAGTGTCTCGATTAGCATATGAATTCATTCTTACGTCAGAAAATCTAGTTCCGTTTATAATGGGAAAGGTCAACTAGATTTTTCGATTTTTTTAAAAAAATAGCATGTGAGCGCAGTTAGGTACAATTTTCTCTTTTCACATAGAGGTAGATTCCAATAAAATACAGTGACCAGCCAGAGGAGAAAAATTGTACCTACCTGCGCTCGTTTATTTTAAGGGCTTCAAAGAGTGGGGCGGGGTTAAAATGCAATGTGAATTGAATGTAAACATAATACCCCTACCCCAATAAAAGATCTATATCTTTAAAATCACGTTTATATTTTTGTTAAAAAAAGTATTCTATAAAGGTACACATATCAGTGATTAGTTACATACAAAAATTTTAGAAAAGTTTAGACATTTAATTTTTTGTCAATTTACCGGGGGCCGCAAGTCACCTCATCCTTTGATTTGTTCCTTACAAGATCACTTTCAGACGTACTTTCGTCTTCGTCATCCTTATGAAAAAACTCTGCTAGTCTTAATTTTCTTGTATATTCCTTGATATTCTTAGATAATTCCTGAAGATTAGAATCACTAGGTGTTGGTGTGAATTTTAATCCTTTTGATAATAACTTAATTTCAGTTGCGTTTAATGGCCTACTTGACAGGTTTATCACTTTTGGGTCTATAGCTCCCGAGTTTCCCTCTGTCCTTGCATTAGATCTTCTTATAATAAAGAATGGATCGTGTATAACTACAGACTTGTACTGTAAACCAACGTACACGCACCAATATTTGGATTTTAGATCGTGCCACCCATTCCACACAAAACTTAATATTCCGTTCAATTTAGCATGAAGAATTTGTACAATTATTACAGATGAAACCCTACGATGTAGACGTCCGGAAGAATTAAAAATTATTTACGACGACAAAATTAACCCATGGATCCAATAAACACTGGAATAGAAAAGGCATCCGAAACACTGAAAAAAATATAGTGAAAATCACTGGGAAGACTAGTAAATCTACTGTCCATACAATCACTACCTCAAAAGTAGTTTTACTGGGTATTGGGTAAATTTACTTGATAACATTAGTAAATCTATGAATTTATAAGTAACTTTCACTAGGTATCTTAGTATCTATATGACCACCACTCCACTTTTTACTATCTTAGCCAGTAAACAAAGTGATCACTAATCACGAAAAACGCTTTACTAGGCACACTAGTTAAAAAATCAACTAGGTATTTCTTTCAGTGAATCCCAATAAAGGACCTAAGAAATTCACGCCACAAAGACGACACCAATGATGACGGGAAAATAGCCTTTGTGGTTACCCATAACCCAAGGAACAAAAACATCCTTATGGACTCTAAAAGATTTTATCCCATTCTAGAACAATCGGAAAACATGAAAAGTTTAGTTCAACCAAATGATATTATAAATAGTCGACAGCAAGCACAAAACCTTAAAAAACTGTTAACCAAGACCCGTTTTACTACACAGGAGGAAATTCCAACCATTAAAAAAATGCGGAGACGAATAAACATGCTATCTTTTCCAAACAGCCCCTACTGTGAAATAGTTTTTGTGCTATCTGCCCATGGTGAAATAGTCATCAAACTATTCACCGGCAGCACTTATGTTATCCTTCCGGAATCATTGAGGACGGGATAAAAAAGGCCACAGAAATCGACAGAGAAACATTTACTCCTCAAAAAGTGACAACCCAGATACCTCAATATTACCACTTGTAACTACCTACAATCCGAAGAACAGGAATATTTCCCCTACAGTGCGTCACCTCAACAACCTTCTACAGACTGATGAGAAAATGTCCAAAGAGCTGGAAAAATATAAATTCATCAATAGTAAAAGGCAACCTAAAAACCTCCAGAGAATATTGTGCAAATCTTTGTTTCAACAACGGAATCCATACACGGTCAATACATGCTCCGATTCACGTTGTGGAACTTGTCGATATATTAAAGAGGGAAGTACTTTTACACTCAGAAATAAGAAATTTACCGTAAATGCAGATATGACCTGTGCATCAAAAAACCTGATTTATTGTATAACGTGCGCTGGATGCGGAGAACTATAAATAGGAGAAACCGGGACCGCCCTTCGTACTCGTATACGTATACACAGACAGCATATCAACCAACCCGAGTACAGAGAAATAAAACTCATTAAACATCTTGCTGTTTGTGGACAGGGTCAATTCACAGTTTATCCCTTTTATAAACTCAAAACAGAGAACATTTTAGAAAGACGGGAAAAAGAAAAACATTATAACATACATTACATATATATATATATATATATAAAACAATGAAAAGAAATAGCACAGTGTCCGGTAATTAATATTAGAAAAAATGACAAGTATATGACAAATATATATATTTAAAAGTAAAAATATAAGAATATAACAGGCATATATTATTCGCTTTATCTTTGAAGTGTTCCCAAACTGATTACCGGGGCAAGGTAGAGGGGCCCTAGGGCTATCATTTCCCACTTTCAAAATTGGGCTGCACTGGCACCACCAAGTGGTGCCAAGTGCGTGGGGCATATTTCAAGCCTTCATTTGTCCCCCAATTCTGGGAACTTGGACCATCTATCACTTGGGATAGATTAAGGGTCTTAGGGGGTATCCCCTTTCAAGGTTTCAAAGTGTCCGGGCTGGAAAGGACCAGTTAGCTTACCTGAACTTTAATGTTTTTCATCATTGTATATTATGAAACGGGAAAAGGTAAGCTATTATACGCCTTATCTTTGAAGTGTTCACCAAATGATTACCGGGGCAAGGTAGAGGGGCCCTAGGGCTATCATTTATCCTGCAACTACCCCTTGCATTGACCTAATAAAGGTAACCTAATAAACCAAAGCTTTATCCGGTCACTGCCCTAATAAAGCCTCGTGCATGTATTCCGACGTTCCAAAAGCATTGTGACGTCACGTATACTGCAATGTTTACACCATAACGTCATAGTTTCAACTGCAGAGATGTGCCAAAATACGTCGGAATTAGCTTGTTTTGGACGCTCAAATGTAAAATTTTGTTGCAGGATAAACAAAATACATGATAACTGTCTTGAAATATAAGCGATATTTGGGCTCGGGTCGAAAACGTAAGAGGGCTCGGCAAGCCTCGCCCTCTATCACGTTTTCTTACCCTCGCCCAAATATCGCTTATATTTCAAGACAGTAACCATGTATTTTATATTTCCCACTTTCAAAATGGGGCCAAGTGCGTGGGGCATATTTCAAGCATTCATTTGACCTCCATTATTGGGCAGCTGAACAAACTTTCACTGGGGATAGTTTAAGGGTCTTAGGGGGTATCCGTTGTCACGATTTCAAAGGGTCCCAGTGGCTGGAAAGGGCCAATTACCTTACCTGAACTTTGAGGTTTTTCATCAAACGGGAAACGGGAAAAGGTCAGCTATTATACGCCTTATCTTTAAAGTGTTCACCAAATGATTACTGGGGCAAGGTAGAGGGGCCCTCAAACTTGCAGTTTTGACCATTTGACATAGAAATGTTTATCTAATGTCTCCTAAAATAATTTGTGAAACTGAAACCGATATTTGCCGTAAATTTGTAAACAAAGTATCGACTCGGCAGTTCTATTGTATCCTACGCTTGGAATAATTAACTGGATTTGTTCAAAGTTTTACCCAATCCAAATAATTTTTTACAGAAAATCTGCAATTTTATTATACACCAATCGTGTTTCTCAAAACTATTTAGTACGGATTACTGTCTTATTCAACCAGGAAGTTGAGACTCGTGACGTAGTGTCTTAAATGTATGCATTTCAAGCAAAGAGTTGTGAGTTTGATACCGGATGGGTGCATTTTAAGATTTAATTTTTTTTTTTAGTTTTCTTATTTCTTCAACTCAAATGACGCAAAAACCCTTTAAAATGTTGAAAGGGCACAGGATGAATAAGATTACAAGTATTTTCCTTTCTTTAATTTAAGCATAAGATTTTATTTCAATTTTTTAAAATAAGATTTTATTCAGGATTTTTAAATAACAACAATACAAGTAAATTAGCTGGGTTTTTTTCGATTATAACAATTTTTTATAGTGCATATACATATAATGGATTAATATTTATTTAAGACAAAGTGTTGCAGAATATAAATATACAAAACAATATACTGAAACAGAATTGAAATAGCAGTTATGGTCCACCGGGGTCCTAAAACCACAACAGAGAGAGTACATGCAAACACTCCCCGGTGGACGATGCTACTTGAGACTGTTCTCTCAAAGTAGCTGCTTAATTGATAAAAAAAAAAACCCATTGACATCATATTCATAATGTGTCTGCAAATTTTGTAAAAATATGTTGTTTATCACATTTCATAAGACGTAATACAGAAGAATATTGAATAAGTGCATTTTTGACATTTTTTAACAAATCTACTTCGGTTTCTTTCAGAGATTGAATTCTACAATACATTTTGTATTTATATATTTTATATGCAATAAAAGATATTAATAAATTCAAAGATTCAATTTTATCGTTTTTTTCTAGATAAAAGCCCAGAACAATGTGTTTCCATTTTATATCAATAGATAAAAACGTTCCTAGCTTTTTCCAAATCTGTTCAACGATTTTACATTCAAAAAGTAGATGTTTTGTGGTTTCAGTTATTTTGCATAAAGTACAGTTGCCCCCCTTGTCCTTTATCCATTTACTTAAATAGGTATTGTTGCAGAGAATATTATGGAGCATTTTATAATTAAATTCAGCAACTTTATTATCATTTATATCTTTAATTTTTCTCCTGTATATATTTTGCCATATACTTGAGTCGTTTGCAGGAATTGAAAACTCTTGAGAAAGTTTAATTTGATAACACGGTTTAACAATTTCTTATGTAATAAAATTTTATTTTAAAAATTGGCATTTCATACCATTTAGATTTGTTACCCCTGTTGCGAAATGAAATCTCATTTCATTCTTTATGTTTAAATATTTGGCATTAGATAAATCACATTTTTTACACAATGGTTTAATTGCTGATAGTAAAATTTTGTATTCACAAAGCCAGTTTGACTTTCTTTAAATAACAGTGGAAAGCATTTGGTGTTTGAATGTTCCCGTTATCATCTATTAAATCTTTTAAATAGAGAATATTACTGTTGACCCAGTTATTGAAAAATAATGTTTCTCCTTTTATTATGTTCCCCAAACGAAGTTGGGGAACATATTGTTTTTACTCTGTTTTTATTAAGGTCTTCCGTCTTTACGGAAGACCTTATAGTTATTCTACTGTTTCTTATTATTAAGGTCTTCCGTCTTCAGCGGAAGACCTTCTTGTTATTCTTCGGTTTCTTTTTCACTTTTTTTCTTACCTATTATTCTTTTTTTTCTTACCGATTTTGTGCACGCGATTTCTCGAAAACGGCTCGATGGATTTTAATGAAACTTTCAGGACTCATGTAACATTACTTGAACTTGATTCATTTTTTTCCGTTTTGATGACGTCACTTCCGGTCCGGAAATATTGTCAATTTTATGATTTTTGAAGGGTCAGGTTGTCCGCGAATGTTCTAAAAAATGGCTATAGATAGAAACGTGAAAATTTCAGGGATGATAGTCCTAAGTCTGTAGATGTGCAAAATGTATTTCATTTTTATCGCAAGTGCCGCCCGTCGGCGCTCGCTTTGGCCCGAAAATTGTCCTATCGCGAATTTCAAAATTTTTACCACTTTTTCTACGATATCTTTTTACCTGAAAATATTTTGTTAAAACATATAGAACAAAAGAAGTGTAGAATTCCAAGACCTTTCAAATGATATCTCGAAAAAAGGGCTGGCCCCTAAAATTAAGGGCCTAGAGGGGCCAAAAGCTTTTCTTTATATCTCAAAAAGTATTGAGAATTTGTAATACGTCAGAGAAGGAAAGTTGTTCAAAATGTCAAGCTTAATCTAATGGCATCATCAAAAAACGTCCGGCGACGTCACTTCCGGCCAAATCGGAAGTAGTCGGAAAATGCACATTTTTGCCGTTCTTCACAAGTTTTTGGGTAACATCTGTCACTGGGAGCATAAAAACAAATTTTCTGTCCGTCGTCGTCACTTCCGGTCAAACCGGAAGTAGCAAAAAAGGCTTATTTTTGAACTAATAAACATATATTTAGAGTATTTAAACCATTTTTGGGTCTTATTACACATTTTTGTAATAAATAAAAAGTTACTTCCGGTCAAACAGGACGGAAGACCTACTCGTTGCTTTGCAACGAGCTTTGCTCTAGTTATTTTTCTTATTCTTTTCCAAAATTTTGTGCACGCGATTTCTCAGCAACTATTCAATGGATTTCAATGAAATTTTCAGAAATTATGCGCATTAATATGAACTTGATACATCTGGGAGGACATTCAAAAATTCGCTTTTGGTACCAAATTATGGCCAGTTTTCTGATTTTAAAATGCAATTTTGTCGCACATTTTTTCGAAAAAATGGCAAAAGATATGAACTGGAGACTTATCTAAGAGCATAGGGCATGGTTATTAGATGTGCGTTAGCCCCATTTCGTGCGTCGTCGGTGCTCCCGGTCGCTACCGGAAGCGAATTTAAAAAGTGCATTTTTTCAACTTTTTTGTTTTCAAATGTTTTTCTACGATATTAATTATATGAATAGTGACTCTTATGCAAATGAGAAATATGTAATTTGTTTAAGAATCGAAAAGGGCAATCTCAAGATATTTGCATTTAAATATTTGAAGCGGTGTTTTCAATGGCTGAATGCGTAGCGCGTTGGATTGTCACGCGGGCGATCCGGGTTCGCTCCCCCGAACATCCGAATTTTTTTTAATCACTTTTTCATCTCGCGATCGATTTTTTGTGTTTTTAATTCAGAATCGGACGGAAGACCTCCCGTTGCTCGCAAAGAGATCTCATCTAGTTATTATTAAGGTCTTCCGACTTCCTTCGGAAGACCTTATTGTTTTCCGTCGGTTTCCTATTATTATTATTATTATTCTTTTTTCATAGTTATGGCGATATCTCAGCTGTGACTGTACGGATTTCAAAGATTTTTACAGGAAAGATGCATCACATTAATATCTCCAGATGTGTTTTTCATTTTTTCAAAATTTGCTTCCATTCGCGATTTTTGGGGGAAATTTGTATTTTTTAAATGGATTTTTGTACCCCAGTTTTCTCAAAAACAGCTAAAGATATAACATTGAAAATCATGGGCATGAAAGAGCATCACATGTAGATGTGCCGAACGTCCTTCATTTCTTGTCGTTCCTACTTCCGCTCGCAAACGGAAGTGAATTCAAAAAGTCTAATTTTTCAACTTTTTTGTTTTTCAATATTTTTCTTTCAGATTTACAGGGTTTATAGAACGTCTTCGAAGATATCTATATATGTTTTCATTGTTTTCATGCGTGCGTTTATTGCAAAGATATGACCGAACCAAACTTTGTCTTACTGTCGCGGGTTCGAATCCCGCTCGGGGCGTTCCACAAATTTTTTCTTTGTTTTTGTCTTTTTTCAGTTGCAAATTACTTTTCACTCTTTTATAACATGTGTGGAAAATTTTGCCGATTTTTAAAAGCTATATTTAGAGATATTTTGTAAAATACCTGGAACAATCACGATCTGTGTTGAGAAACTACTGTAAATGAACGTAAACGAACAAAAATACATTATGGAATCTATTTCATAGGATGACACGGACTAGATTGCAAAAGAGAAGTCGGTCGGAAGACATGCTTGTTGCACCAGCAACAAGAACGCATCTAGTTATTATTATTTTTCTTTTTTCATAGTTAGGGCGATATCTCGGCTGTGCGTGGACGGATCTGAAAGATATTTACAGGGATGATGCATCATGAGAATATCTCCAGACGTGTTTTTCATTTTTTTCAATATTCACTTTCGTCCGCGATTTTTGTATTTTTTTAAAGGCATTTTGTCCAGCAGTTTTCTCAAGAACGGCTAAAGATATGAAAGTGAAACTCACTGAGGTGATAGATCATCGAACTCCATTATGGGCAACGACCTTTATTTTTCGTCGTCGGCACTTCCAGTCGCAAACGGAAGTAAATTCAAAAAGTCCCATTTCTCAACTTTTTTGTTTTTCAATATTTTTCTTTAGGATTTACAGGGTTTATAGTGTGTCTTATGAGAATTCTACTATGTGTTCAGTATTTTGATGCGTGCAACTATTGAAAAGATATGACCGAACCAAACTTTGTTGCACTGTTGGGGGTTCGAATTCCGGCGGGGGCGTTTCAAAATTTTTTTCTTTGTTTATGTCTTTTTTTAGTTGCAAATGACTTTAATCTCTTTTATAACACGGATGGAATATATTGCCAATTTTTAAAAGCTATTTTTTTTAGTTATTTTGAGGAATACCTGTAATTATCACGATGTATGTTGAGAGACTGCTGTGAATAAACGTTAACAAAAAATACATTCAGAAATCTATTTCATGGGATAACGCAGCATAGAACTCTAACGAAAAGTCGGTCGGAAGACCGCTTGTTGCTCTAGCAACAAGAACGCATCTAGTTATTATTATTTTTCTTCTTCTTCTTCTTCTTCTTCTTCTTCTTCTTCTTCTTCTTCTTCTTCCTGGGTACTTTTTTGTCCCGGAGTGATCTTGTAAACTATTCATCGGATGTAGGTAAAACCTTTTTAGGGTCAGTAGACATGTTATGTAGATTTGCAGAATCAAGGTCAAGGTGCAGTGTGCACGTGCAACACGTGAAATGACCAGTATAATAGCTATAGCTTCAACTTTTCTATTTTTTGATGAAATGCTTTGAAACTCATATGTTAGGATATATTAGTAGTATAGACATGATGACATGTCAAAAATAGCAAGATCTCACGCGCATGCACGTGCGCTTCGCTCTGATTGGCTGAAAGTAAAGTCTCAATATCTTTCTTGTGTTTTGACGAAATCCTTTGAAATTTTGAACATATTCATATACTTTGAAGATCTACAACATGATTTATAAGAATTTTCATGAAAGCATGCGCATGCACGTATGCTGCGATCTGATTGGCTGAAACTTTAAAAGTCTATAACTTTCTAAGTTCTCAACGAAACGGGACGGAATTCAGAATATGAATAGGTATAATGGATTCCTATATTATGGTACTACATGTATCAAATTTAAATACAAGGAAATGCATACATGCAAGTGCGCACGCACGATACGTAAAATCACCAATATATTCGAAAACAGTAACATTAATATTTTTATGATAATTTTATAGATTCTTGCGATATAAAGATATGTGTTAGGCCTAGTGGTTGAGACAATATGCCAGGATCATCTTGCATGTGCATGCATGTACGTGCGCATGCAATACGTTAAATGATATATAGTTGATATCATTGTAGTTTTTATAGTTCTTTGATGGAATCCTTTGATACTGAGCATATTTTAATAAAGTCTTAGAGGAATTAGGCACAAAAAGGAAGTTGGGGAGCGTTTGGGGAACATCTGTAACGGTCCCCGTTACAATTAAAACTAGTTTTGATATTGTTATTATTCCAAATGGGTTGTTTTAAAATATCATTAGGTGATGTATTTTCGAAGTTACACATTTTTTTTACATTCGTTAAATGAGCTTAGAATTTGTTTGTAGAAAAGCGGAAGTTTGCCTATTCTGTCAAGTGCATTTAAACTAGTTTCAGAAAATTGTAAGACGTAATTCAGATTTAAATTCGCTTCATTCAAAAAACTCTCAAAGATTTCAAAAAGAGTGCCCTTAGAAGATACCAGTCGCGGTATCCACGCTGCTTTCAGAGCCTTAAACTTACTTTCTATATCTGTAATCGATAAACCTCCGTCAGTTAAATCGCCTATCAGTGTATTTCGTTTGATTCTTTCCGATTTGTCCCATAAAAAATTAAATAAAAGTCTTTGGACCTTACAGATATATTCTTTATTTGGTATACACAATATAGATGCAGTATAAACTAGTTTTGAAATTGCTAATGTTTTGATTATACACGATTTACCAAAAACCGTTGATTTTCTACGTTTCCAAGATTCAAATAACTTTTCAATGTCGTGATATATTTTCATCCAGTTTTTATTGTAGCATTCTTCTTTATCCTGTCCTATATAAATACCTAGACATCTTATTGCTTTATTTGTTGCTTTAATACAGTTGATTTCATTATACATATCTTTAAGCCCCCCTAACAGGATACATTCCGTCTTGTTTATGTTGATTTTTGATCCGGTGTGATCGCAAAACTCGTTAATAATTTTCAGACTAAAATCGAGAGATTTCTTGTCATTCAGAGCAACTGTTAGGTCATCTGCATGTTGTATATTAATAATTTCTTTATCATTTATACTAATTCCTGATATATTTGGTTCGTTTTTTATTTTAATGGCTAAAATTTCAGCTACAAATAAGTATAGCAAAGCTGATATTGGACATCCCTGTCGGATCCCTCTTGTCATACTACATGTTTTAGATAACCATCCGTTATTTTTCATTTTGAATTTAGGGGTTTTTATATAATATCTTTACCCATGTAATAAATTGACCGCCAATATTAAATTTTTTTAACGTTTCAAGAAGAAAGTTCCATTCTACAGAATCGAAAGCTTTTTCAAAGTCGAGAAATAATAATATGCCGTCTTTCTTCTCTGAATAACAATATTCAAAAATATCTAAGATTAGTCGAGCATTTTCACCAATGCATCTGCCTTTAACATAAGCCGTTTGATTTTTATTGATTGTATATGATAATATATTTTGTAACCTTTTAGCTAAAACACAAGCTATGATTTTATAATCCGTGTTTGTTAAGCTAATTGGTCTATAATTTTTTAACAATTGTTTTTCGCCTTTCTTGTGTATTAAAGATATCAAAGATAGCTTTTGAGATTCAGACATTTCTTTTTGTTTAAAAATTTCTTTGAGTGCGTCATAAAAATTTGGCCCAATAAGGTTCCAAAAACATTGGTAGAATTCATATGGTATACCATCGAAGCCAGGAGACTTTTCTCCTTTCATTTCAAGTACGGCATTTTTGCATTCTTCAAGTGTAGGGAATTCATCTAACATTAATTTGTCCTTCTCGTTCAGCATTGGTACTTCAATATTGCTTAGATAACTTGAAATCTTAGCGGTTGGAATATTTGTAGTTTTAAACAGATTCGTATAATAATTATTCATTTCTCCGATTAATGAATTTATTGTATTTATTAAATCGCCAGTAGGTGTTTTAAGTTCTTTAATTACATTAGACGTTTGATTTTGTTTTTCCAGATTTAAGAAATATTTTGTATTTTTTCGCCGCTCTCTATCCATTTTGCTTTTGATTTTATTTGCGCCCCTTTTTTTTTTTATCATATAGTTCATTTAAATTTGTATAAAGTGCCTTAAGTTTACTATTATTAATATTGTTATACTGGCTACTTTCTATATTTTCTATCTCTTTTTCAATTAGGTTTATTTTTTCTCTCATATTCTTTCGTTTACTTTTTGCGAAAAGTATTGAAAATTCTTTAACTTTACGTTTAAAAAGTTCCCATTTGTCGATCGGATTTTGTACATTATCTACTTCATTTACTAAGTTTGCAATATTTTCTTTGTACTCCTTATTCTCTAAATATGAAATATTTAATTTCCAATAATTCGGACCTCTTGAATTTTTAGAGATATTAAGATACATTTTTAAATATCTATGATCACTCATTCTTGTGCCTCGGGAATGAGTACCCGGTAACTTCCTCGCTATAATATTACCTACTTGAAAACAGAAATTATTATTTTAAAAAATATAGTCTATTCTACTAAAAGGGATATCTTGAGCATTACACCACGTTTCGCCTTTCAAATCAGGATGTTCTCTATTCCAGACATCTACCATATCAAGTTGTTTAAATATATTAATCAGATAATTTTTACTTTTATCTTGTTTGTCATTGAGTCGACATTTAAAATCTCCACATAGAATTATGTTTTCATTTAAACAATTTTTGGTAATAAATGTTTGCACTCTTTCGAAAAAATCAACTCTTTTGTTTATGTCGTTAGGTGCATATATATTTACAATTGTAAAAATTTCATTATCATATTCAACATTTAACAACATTTTTCTACCATCAATTGATTTTTTAACATTTAGTATTTCGATACTTATATTCTTCTTAAAAAGTATTGAGACGCCTTTACTATGTGACGAATCGCTGTATGAATGAAAAATATTCCAATGCCATCCGGCATTATATTTGTGTTCATTTTTTTTCAATAAAATGTGTCTCTTGTAATAAAATAACATCACATTGAGATAATTTAAGCCATTCATATAATTTTTGACGTTTTTTATCAGAATTAAGCCCCCTTACATTAACTGAGAGAATTTGTAGTTTGTCCATAATATCTATGTTCTAGGTTAATATACAGGAATACAATATAATACGTAAAATATTATAATAGTATAAACGTACCGGCATCATGATCATGAGTTTCAATTCAAAAGAAGCAATCTATTGGAGCATTACGTTTCCTCGTTATCTCCGTCCGTCTCGGATGAGGTATAACTTCCGGATGCAGAATCGGGTTCCTGCTGACGGGCGCGCATTTCACTGATCATCACTGATATGTCGCGCTGTTTGCTGCTCTGTTTTGAATTTTGCTTCTGTTGCGGACTGCTGCATTGATCGCTCTTTTTGCGCTTACAGATCTTTTTTGCGAGTTTGCTGAGTATTTGCCCCAAGAGGTTTTTACCCGGCCACGCTTGCTGCTTGGTATTTTCTGTTCCTGTCTTGTTGAGCCCGGTCCCCCAGGTGTCGTTGTATGTAGATTCGGCTAGAATCACAATTTAATTGAAAACATTTGCTTAAGTATAAATATTAAATTAAATAGCATTTACAGATTTACATCATGATTACTAGTATTCTTTTTTTTATGCCCCCGTAAACGAAGTTTCGGGGGTGTATAGTTTTTGTCGTGTCCGTTGTCTGTCTGTCTGTCTGTCTGTCTCTCTGTTTGTCCGCAAAAACTTTAACCTTGCCCATAACTTTTGATCTAGTGAAGCTATGATTTTCACATTTCACATGTGTATTCCTTTTGACAAGACCTTTCTTTGAGTACCACCAAATTTGACCTTTAGACCTTGACCTTGGAGTTTGACCCACTTAAACACAAAACTTTTTGAACTTTTACGTTGGCCATATCTTTTGAACAATTGTAACCAGGACATTTATAATTCATACATATATTCTTTGTTGAAAGACCTTTCATTGTATACCGACAACTTTGACATTTTGACCATGACCTTGGAGATTTTTTATACTTGTGAAAATTTTTTCACCTTGGCCGTAACTTTTGAACAGTAAGGGATAGGGTTTTCATGCTTCACATATGTAATCCTTTTGAAAAGACCCTTCATTGGATACCAAGAACTTTGACCCTTTGACCTTGGAGTTTGACCTACTTTTAAAAAGCAAATCTTGACAATAGCTTTTAAAGGGTTATGGCTAATGCTTTCATATTTTACATCTTTAATCCTTGTGACAAAGCCTTTTATTTGATAGCAAGACTTTTGACCCTTTGACCTAGACCTTGGAATTTGATTGATTGATTGATGGTATACTATTTAATGTCCCTCTCCAGAATATTTCACTGATATGGAGACGTCACCATTGCCGGTAAAGGGCTGCAAAGAAGAAAGTACGGTATCAATAAAAATCCGCCCAGTCCCAAAATCTTTTAAAATTGTTCTAGAAACATGTCGAGAGTGACCACTTCCAATGTCATTTTAATTTTTGTTATTATCTAAAACCATTTCTTCAAGAGATCTCTTCAAATATAGGTAGTGTTCGTAAGAAAATAACGCTATGTTGTTATGACGTCGTCAACTTGGCGTTATTGAATTTCAACGTTTTAAGTACCAGTCCATATAAAAATCATGCAAAAGGTGATTCACTCAGGTTCTCAGAATTCAATGATTTTCCATACACAGATTTCTCTTGACCTATGATCCATGTATGTAAAATAAAAAATGTTTTGGATCATGGTTACTATGGAAACCTGATCAAAGTAATTTCCTTAGCAACCAGCCAATTTTTCTATTTGAGCGCACTGAAAATCACTGACCTTTAAAGCCTGAAATTATATATAAAAACTTTAATAATAATTCTCATTTACTGGTGTGATAAAGACACACACTTTATTTGTTTATTACACACAAGACATTGATATTTTATCAGATGCTAGTACTATGGTAGACATTAGAATATATGTATGTTTTTGCTTTTTTGCTGATTCAGCATTTTCCTTGATTTTGACAATATTCAAGGTCAATTTTAAAAAAATACCAAGCTAATACAGATTTCTCATGACTTTCACAGAAAAGTAGAGAACTTTCTCTTTTACAGATTGACTTTGAAAGCGTGGGTTTTTTGAAAAATCCTAGCAACAAAATTGAATGTTTTGATAACTAAAAAGTAAAAATGGTAAAGGGTTGGGTAAAAAATCTTATGAATTTTTATTTTTTTGTGGCAGATACAATTTTTCAAGTAAGAGAAAATAACTCTCATATAATTTTAAAAGGAAAGAATAATTTATAATCATTAATTTCCATGGCAACAGGAATTTTTCCCTAGCAACAATGCAAAAACAGTTATTTTTTGGCCTTTTTGGTATAGATTTTGATAGATAAGAATAGACATTTTTTCTTAAAAATGCGATTGGGCATAAATATCAATTTAATATGGGTCTGATAAAGTTATTTTGGTACTTTAATAGACCCATGGGTACAATTCTGAACACTTAACGACCACTTTTGTATCTACAATTTACTTTTACATTCAGGCATTTCTTTCGCTAAATTTTTAGTGCTGAAATGAGATCTTCCACAAAAGACGTTATAAACGAAAAAATAAGTAGCTTCAGACACAATATCATTATGTAACAAAACATTTGTATGGATGACAAGATTCCATAATCAAATTATACTTTGGTTGCCATGGCAACTTAATGCACAATGACCAGAAAGCAAACTATCTTTGACCAAAATATTTGAAATTTTAGCTTCCATTAATAATTACTAGTAATACTTTTGCTAGCATTGCAATAAGCAAGCACACAGAAAGCTTTAAAATTCATAATTTAAGAAACTATATATTCTTATGGTTACCATGAGTACGCTTTGAAGCTAGTGTTGCTTAGCAACTGCGAAATATAACCAAATTTTGAAATGTACTAATGTTTCGGGTAAAAAAAATATTATCATTGAAATTAATTCATCATTTAAAAATTCTTATCAAAAAAAATTCTACAGCTTTACATTCTAGAAACATTTCATTGGTGTATAAATGCTTTTCTGTTAACATTTTATTTGGTATCTGCCTGTCTGTTTGTCTGTAGACTTTTCACATTTGTATATTCTTAAGAACCATTTCACCATAACTTTCCAGAAGCGGAGTTCAAAGTTTAACGTATGAATGTATAGAAAATGTCTTTTTATTGTTTTTAAGTCTTCTTCTTCTCGAGAACAGCAAAACCATGATTAGGCATAGAAGTATCCTCGGGTTATGGAGATTCAATGTTCTTCAAGTCATGACCCCTGTGGGTAGGGCAGAGCCACAACAGGTGGTTAAAGTATACAATTGGAATATACAGGAAATACATGTATCTTAAAAAAATCTCAAGAACCGCTAAGCCATAATTAGACATATAGAGAAGTATCATCAGCAGGGGCGGATACAGGATTTATGGTTAGGAGGCGTGGATAACTTTGTTGAGGCAAAGGGTCTGGGGGCCGCCTTAAGGCCATCAGTGGGTCCAGGGCGAAGCTCTGGTGGGGGTCAAGGGGACGAAGCCCCCGGAAGCTCTTGGATTTTCATGTATTTAAAAGTAAAACCAGGCAAAATAATAGTGCATATTTTTCAATTATTTTTGTTAAAAGTGGCATATAGGTCCGGATGTTTGAATAATAATTGTATTGAATGTTTCTCAATTCTCATTGTATTGTAACACATGCCACTATAATAAACGATTTCTTTACTTATTACTTACTAATAGTGGTATAAGTTACTGATGTACCAAAGTACGACGTCTTTGATACTAGTCATATCATACTTTGAATGGTGGGGGACCAGGGACCAGGGCCCAGGGGTGCAGCCCTCGGAAGCTCCTGGTTTTTTTTTTGTGTATTTTAAGAGTAAAACCAGGCAGAATAACAGTGGTTTGGTTCGTTTTGTACCAAAATGTGGTATTATAAATATAAGTCACATTACACTTTGAAAATTTTAGGGGGGGGGGGGCGTGCGCCCCCACGCCCCCCTTAAATCCGCCAGTGATTTTTCAAAACATTACCCCTGGGTTGGGCACAGACACAACAGTGGCCCAAATATCTTACTTCTTCTTTAGAACAGCAAAACCATTATACATGTAAGTCATATTGATATAGAAGAATATCTAAAGATATTTGAGTAACTGTTACTTTATATACATTTTTATGCCCCCACCCCACCCCGTAAACAAATAAACGAAGTTTCGGGGGGTATATAGTTTCTTTCGTGCCCGTAGGTCTGTCTGTCTGTTTGTCCGCAATTTGCCCATAACGTTTGATTTAGTGGAGCTATGACTTTCATATTTCACATGTACATGTGTATTCCTTGTCATAAGACCTTTCTTTGGGTACCACCAAATTTGACCTTGGAGTTTGACCCGCTTTTACACAAAAATTCCAAACTTTTACTTTGGTCATATCTTTTGAACAATAGATTCCAGGACTTTTATACTTTACATATGTATTTTTTGTGACAAGACCTTTCATTGAGTACCAACAACTTTGACCTTTTGACCTTGGAGATTTCCGTACTTATGAAAAAACTTTAACCTTGGCCATAACGTTTGGTCAGTAAGGGCTTTCATACTTCACATAAATTTATGTTATCCTTGTGATAAGGCGCCTCATTGGATATCAAGAACTTTGACCCTTTGACCTTGATATTGGAGTTTGACCTACTTTTTTTTTTTGGGTACCACCAAATTTGACCTTGGAGTTTGACCCGCTTTTACACAAAAATTCCAAACTTTTACTTTGGTCATATCTTTTGAACAATAGATTCCAGGACTTTTATACTTTACATATGTATTTTTTGTGACAAGACCTTTCATTGAGTACCAACAACTTTGACCTTTTGACCTTGGAGATTTCCGTACTTATGAAAAAACTTTAACCTTGGCCATAACGTTTGGTCAGTAAGGGCTTTCATACTTCACATAAATTTATGTTATCCTTGTGATAAGGCGCCTCATTGGATATCAAGAACTTTGACCCTTTGACCTTGATATTGGAGTTTGACCTACTTTTTAAATACAACTTTGAACATAATTTTTGAAAGGTAAGAACAAAGGCTTTCATATTTCCAGTTGTGACAAGACCTATAATTTGATATCAAGATCCTTGACCTTGGAGTTTGACCCTATTTTACGCAAAAATCCAAACTTTTAATTTGGCTCTAATTTTTAAACGGTAGATACATGTACTTAAAATTTCATATTTCAAATATCAATTCTTTGTGGCAACATCTTTCATTTTTGTTGATAACATATATATAAATAAACCTAAGACTATTTTTAGTTTCGGCTTTTTCCTTTATGAGAAAACACATGTATACAAGAACATCTTTTTTTTAACTATACAAAAAAAAGAACATCAGGATATTCAAATCTCATTGGCGTCGGGAGCAAATTGAAAGTGTTGGGGGGGCGGAGGTAAAAAAAATGTTATACATTCAAAAGAACCTAGAACCTGACAAGCAAAAAAATAAAAAAAATTAATAAATAAAATAAAAAGGAAATGTGCGTTGGCCAAACACGAAAATCTTATTTCGTTTGGGAGAGGAGTGTGTGGGGGGGGGGGGGGGGGGGGGGGGGGGGGGGTAGATTCGAACTCCAGCACCAATTTTTTTTTCCAAACATCAACACTTTCCCCAGTTATTAAGCCTGTACTGCAACATGTCTGTGGAAATTGGGGAAGGGGGCTAAACCTACGCAGCAGTGCCCGATGTCTATAATAAGTCTATCTTTGGAAAAAAAAAGTCGGGCCCTCCCGGTTCCGACGCCTATATGGATCTCTTTAAAAGCATGCTAAATATTCAAAAGAGTCTTTTTTGTTTAATAATTAGCATTGTAAATTCCCCCTCTGACAAGTTTTGTGAAATCATTTATCCACCCTTTATATGATAGGATTTTCAGCATTATTGAATCACACGTTATGCACATTCTTTAATTGCAGAATAATGTGTCATCATGTTTATAAAATGCAAATATATCTAATCTTGGTATTTTTAACAACTTGCGTTAAATTTTTATTTCAGATCTTTGTTATGCTCCGAAATTCGAGCGAAAACGACATCTGATTTTAATCAGATAGCCCTTGATGGCAAATAAGGGCGTCTTCGCACGAGTGAAAAATTCGCAAGAGGTTATAAAACATCGATATATATATATTTACATTTGCAAATGTTTTCCTTTATATAACACTACTGAAAGCAAGCGTTTTTATAACTGTATAAATACAGGTACGGGGTCAAGAGGTAATAGATATTCGTATGGATAAACGTTCGACGTAATTTCTCTGTGACGTCATAAAGGGTCGACGCGCAGTCAGTGGATTACATACATGCCGTTGGGTTTGAAAAAATAATGCATTTCACACGTTAAAAGTCACAATCAGGCAAGTTTAAAGTATGAATAAGTCACAAATGTAAATATAAGTAATAAGGTATCATTTTTTGAGTGTTATTGGGATGTAAAACGGGTTGGCACATGATCAAATCTTCCATAAAGCCCTTCGGGCTTTATGGGATTTGATCACGTGACCAACCCATTTTACATCCCAATAACACTCAAAAAATGGTACCTTATTATATAAATATATATATATATATATATATATATATATATATATATATATATATATATATATATATATATATATATATATATATATATATATATATACTTAAAATAAAAAAGAAAACACGAAAAACTTCAGTAAAGCTTTAGGCCTTTCATTCTATCATCAGAAGCTCTACAAATAAACAACTGTAGTAACATAGTAACGTTACACAATAATTGGCGGAGTATATGACGTCGTTATTATGAAGTCAAATGAATTATGACGTCATAGTTAGCAGCTCATTGCGTACAGGTAAAAGTACGTGAAATTTTCAAGTTCTTAATAAAATGCAGATAAACATATGCATACATAATTAAATCCAATAGATATACATTACATCAGATTGTTAAGCTTTGGTTTTAACGCACAAATAAAATGTTTTTCTTTTTGGCGTCTACAAATATCATTTCCTCCTGCTACTTTATAAAACGGAAATATCGTAAATTTCTTTTGTCCGCACACGTCCAAATGTTCAATTAATGGTATTTGTCTATACTCTGGAGTGTTAATCTGTTGCTTGTGGGTACGAACCCTGGTACGGAGGGTGTTACTGGTCTCACCTATGTAAAATTCACTACACCCTGGACAGGTTATCACATATAAAACATTTTGTGTATCACACGACATATTGGCGTTCACTGTAAATTTTCTGCCGTTAAAGTTATAACAAGATCCTTCAATTATAAAATCACAGGTTCCGCATCGGGGATTTCCACATTTAGTCACTGAATAAGTTCCTTCAAAATTAGAATTACATAGGAGTCTTTTCAGGTTCTTGGGTTGACGTCTACTTGAGATAAATTTTACGTCTTTATAGATTGTCTTTGTAGTTTCGTCCTCTCTGAGAATTGTGTTCAGTTGGTGAACAATGGGGTTGATGTTCTGGTTCCGGGGATTATGCGTGTGCACAAAGGGAATAATATTCTCGTTAACTTCACGTCCTTTGGCTAAAAGTAATTCCGATCTATCATGTTCCTTGGCTTTAAGTATTCCATCATCTATAAGCTGAACTGGATATTTCTGTTTAACAAGATACGTTCTTAGTTCATTTAAACGAATGTCCCTTGTATCTTTTTCACTGACAATGGCGCATATACGTCTGGCAAGGTTATAAGGAATTGATGTTTTGGTATGATGCGGATGGCAGGAACCAAAATGTAAGTATTGGTGTGTATCCGTCACTTTGTAAAATATGTCAGTAACAATCCTTGTGTCCTTTTTAACAACGAGAACATCTAGGAATGGTAGTTCATTTTCACTGGTATCTATCGTAAATTTGATGTTGGCATTCAACTCATTTAATATTTTAAAACGTCTAATTTTTCGTCACTTTCATCCCATAAAAAAAAGCAGTCATCTAGAAATCTTTTCCATTTAGATTGAAGGTTATTGGCTATATCTTCTCCCCACAATGTTATGAGTCGTTGGTGAAGTTTGAATTCTAAGTATCCTAGAGTAAGTGTTGCGTACGTCGGTGCAACTTTTGTTCCCATGGCAGTTCCTTTAGCTTGTAAAAAATGATTATTATCAAAGGCAAACGTATTATTTTGAAGGACTAATTTCAATCCTTGAAGGACAAATTCTTGTGGAAAGCGATCGTGAAGAAGGTAAGGATGTTTTTCTATCAAGAATTTTATCGCTTCTATTCCGAGTTCCGTTGGAATGTTAGTATACAAACTAACAACATCAAACGTAACTAATTTAGTATCGACGTCTGGTAAATGATTCAGGAAGTCAAGATCATCTCTAATGAAACTTGGTACCTTTTCACAGAATGGTTTCAGCAAAATATCTAACAAATGGCTAAGTCTTTGGGTAGACGAGTTAGGGCCTCCAACAATAGGTCGAAAAGATAAATCCTGAGGAATAAGGCAGGTAATATATTCAGAATTCTGAGATTCTATGGCATTCTTAATTTCCTTCGATTTGTGAACTTTGGGTAAGCCGTAAAACTGACTTTCGCGGGCTTCAAAATTTATAAGATAGTCTCTTTCCTTGTCTGTTAATTCTTCAGAAAAAGATTCATGGACAAGACTTTTTATTTTTGACATAGATTTCTTTTCATTGTTTTGTTAATCTTTTGATAAAATTCGGTGTTTTGTAACATGGCCATGATTTTATTTTCATAAGAGTCCTTGTCCATGATGACCACTCCTCCTCTTTTGTCTGCCTCTTTAATGACTATACTTTTGTCGCTACATAAGTCTTTCAGGGCAATTTGCTCATCCTTAGGAAGATTTGATTTATTATTAGGTAAGTTGGTATCTGGAAGGTTTATGTTTTCAAGCGTCTCGCAAACAGTATCTAATGTGCAATTTCTTCCTCGTTTTGGAATGAAATCTGACTTGTTTCTTACAAGATCCTCGGGCTGTGTATGTTCAACTTCTTCATTAGAATCATTCTCGTCCTCATCCTCGTGGAAGAACTCCCTTAATCATAAACGTCGTGTATATGATTTAATATCTGTTTTTAGTTCCTGGTGGTTCCTTCTAGGTGTAGGAGTATACTTCAAACCTTTAGAAAGTAATTTTATTTCCGAATCTGTAAGAGTCCTAGATGACAGATTAAATACTTTAGGATCCGTTGACTTGTTTGAGGAGGATTTATCCGTACCTTTATTAATGGGGTTGTTTTTTCCTATTGGGCACGAGGTTAGTATCTCTCGCCTTGATTGGGGTTGCCTCCGCCTAAAAATAAATAATAATAATAAATATATATATTTCCAATTCAACATGTAAATATGGGAAGGATATTGCGATAATGAACAGTATTCAATCTCAAAATCAATAAGACAATACAAAACAAGAGCAGTTGAAACACAGATCTCCGAAACATCAGAGGTAGGATCGTGTGCCATGGAGGAGTGAGCATCCCCTACTAACTGGTCACACCCGCTGTATGCTCATTGTCATGATCGTCAAAAAACGGGAAAATCAGTCGACAATTCAATGTGTAAATAATGGACTAACAATTGGTATGAAAAACTTCAGTCAGCATTTGACGCAATGATAAATTGTATTTGCTGACATGGTCATTGTATCAACCATTGAACTTACAAATTTATGACTTTAAACCAGACTGCTGATATTTTTGTTTCATCAACCTGCTTGTCAATAACTTACCACGTGTTATAAATTGTTCATACGTAGAGCTTGTCTTGCATTGTATACATTCCGTATGCAGGTGATGAAGATATATTGTGCATAAGAGAAGATGACGATATAAAGTTAAAGTCGTCACGTTTATCATATAACTTGGTTGTTAGATTACCATTAACGTCTTTTTCAAGTAAAATATCCAAGTATGAAACATATGTGTCAGACTCTGTGGTATCTTTTATCTCAAGCTCTTCTGGATATATCGTATTGACGTAGGAATGGAAATTATCATTGCTATTTGACAATACGTCGACAATATATGTAAATGTCGAGATGAAGACCACAGCAAATGTTTTCTTCTTTTCACGCATAAGCTTTTGCATAAATTCTACTTCATATGAATATAAAAATAGGTCTAATAACGGAGCCCAATTGGTTTTCATGGGATATCCAATAGATTGTTGGAATACCTGGTCTCCAAAAACCACATAGATATTGTCAATCAGAAACTCAAGCATCTTCTTGATGTCAACTTCAGAGTACTTGTGTGTGTAATCAGAATCTGTTTTAACAAAATAATTTTTCAAATGACCAGGTAAGTAAATTTACGCGTTCCATTTTTATTGAAAAAGTAGCTGTCGATGATATCAAAAAGCATGGATTTTAATTCAATTTCGTAACATTATAACAATTAATTTATAATAATATGAAAGGTATTTTTTTCTATTCATTTATCAAAAAGGATGTTATGAAGTGTTTTCTTCAACTAGTTTCATTTTCTCTAACTAGGATGTAAAAGTGATCTTCAGAAATTGTTTCCTTAAACAAGCAAATTCATTATACAAAATATGTTGAAATTTACATAATAAAAAATTTACATATTTTCAAAAAGTCAAATGGAAATCAAAAAAACTTAGATAAAATAATAGCATTATTTATTGAGTCAACCTTTGATATGGACAAATGCATGAATTTGAATAATTTATAGTACAGTAACGGGAAGTTCAGTGTTAATAATTCTTCAAATCGTGTGCATATATGTAAGATATATGTATACATCCGGCGTGTAAAATCATGCTTTTGAAAACCTTGCTAAAATATAATACAGTCCTGAAAAACTTGTGTTAAAATGATTACAAAACTTGAAAAATGAGCATACATCTCACAAATTATTTAATTATCATTGTTTACAATAATACAGTATTAATGTTTGATTACCTTGATTATTACACCCTCAGTGAAGAAAAAAAGAGTATATAGGGATTGCAAGCGAAATTAAAGAGTCCAAAGAGAATACGCACATAGAATGTGGATACTAAAAATATTACTGGAATAGAATTCCCAGAAAAATCTATATATAACCAAACAGCGTCATTAAATATGGAAGACATTTTATGGAAAACAAAAACTGATAATATAATGGAAATAACAACGTTCATTCTTCTGTAGATGTTGTTTCTAACAGAAGAGTTTTTTAAAGCTTTCATCTTTTTGGTATGTATAATAATGATTGCACAAAGAGAAAGCAGTTCCCAAAGTATATTAATGATTATTATTAATAGTCGCCGCATTTCAAATTGGCGGGGAGAATTTTTAAAAATAAAGAATATCATTACAAATATAAAAGCTGAAAAAAGTGAAGCGTAAAGCCAGATCATAATAGAGCATACCATAACAATTGACGCGGTAAGTCGTATCTTGCTCTCTAAGGGCTGGACTGTTAATAAATATCTGATCATAGCGAGAAACACAATGTATATATTTGAACAATATTCAATTGTTTGCATTAGCGAAATAATTATTACCCAAAAATCCCTTTCTAACTTTAGTTGAACGTAAAAATAAACATTCCAATTAGAAAATTTATCCAGAAACATTTTGATGATATTTAGAGTATCAGACAATGCAAGGCAACTGATGGCAACAAATGTTGGAGTGTGAAATTTTTTATGACATAAAACTGTACAGATGGTCACAACATTTCCCACAAAACCAAGTAATCCAATAATCAAAACCAACACCACTGTTAATTTTTCAAACCATTCCGATGTCCATTCAATAGCATTAGAATTAAATAAATGGAATGACATTTTATAATTGTTATGAAAATCATAATAGTTTAAATAATCATTAGAGCCATTTTTTGTTTCGTTCCAGATTCTCTGTAGAGTTTCGTCAACTGGATAAAAATAAGAGATCCAATAGGTACTATTGTGCAATTCTGTCTCTTCATCAAAATGAGACGAATTCCATTGAGAAGGTTCAGTTGTCGATACCGAAATCTCTCTTTTATAAAATGCCATTTCTCAACAAACTGTAAAAAAAATGTTTTCTTTTGTTAATAGGAATAATAATTTGCATGTATTATTCATAATTCAAAAACAGTGAAAAGTAAACACAAATCTGCCCCACTGAATTAAAAAAAATGCATTTTAGAAAAATGAATTCTAAACATACCTCTATTTGTTCACTGAGTAACAGCGGCAAGGATCGAATTAAACACTGGCTTGTAGATGGTAGGTGTTATGTAATGTAACCTAAGAAAAATATCCCCAGAGGATCAGACTTATTTACGTTATATCCTGTTTACTGAGAAATTACTTCTGAGAAAAAAATTGCGTTATCTTTCCTGCTTTTGGTTATCTAATACAATATGTGTTTGTTAGTCACTAGGATTTTTTTTGGAAATATTACTACACTGTACTGTTTTTAGCTCATCTGAAAGTTTCGGGATAGCTTTTCTGATCATTCGTTGTACCTTGTCCGTCTGTATGTCTGCCCGTCTGTAAACTTTTCACATTTTCAACTTGTCCTCAAGAACCACTGAGTCAATTTTAACCAAATTTAGTACAATGCATCCTTCGAGGGAGGAGGGTTTAATTTTGTTTTTTAAATGGGGAGATAATCAAAATGAGACAAAAATAGAATGGGTTCATAAAACAATTCTTTACTTAGACTATAAAACCAATGGGTACTGTAACCTGTAACTAATACCTGTAAAACCTGTAACTAATATTGAAGCATCCTTGGGTAGTTTATATTTTAAATTCATGATCCCTGGGGATCACATAAGGAATCCAAATTTAACATTGAAATATGTAAGAAAGAACCACTAGTCCAGAAAAAATGAAGCGTATGTGGAGGCATCCTTGGGGTACCGTAAATTCTAAATTGTTCAAATCATGACCCCCGGGGTAGGACCAGGCCACAATAGAGAGTCCAAGTTTAACATTGAAATATATCGGAAAAATCTTCGAAAATCTTATTCTTAAGAACCACTGGGCCAGAGAAGTTGAAACATATATGGAAGCATCTTGTGGAAGTGTAGATTTTGCATTGTTAAATTCATGACCCCTGAGGTAGAGGGGGCACATTAGGGAATCCTAGTTTAACATTGAAATATGTAGGACAATCTTCTTCTCAATAATCACTGGGCCAGAAAAGCTGAAACTTGTGGAAGCATCATGGGTTAGTGTAGATTTTACATTCTCCAAATTATGACTCGGGGAGATGGGGGTAGGGTGGGGTCACAATAGGTATTACAAAGGAAGAATCTGGTAGAGAATAGCATGATCACAGTTACTCAGGTCAGCGATGTGGCCCATGAGCCTCTTGCTCTTATAGAAGATATATCCCTTCATATTTCTTAATGAGAAAATAAAAACTACCACTGTCATTTCTGCATGCTCACTGAATCATATTTACTTCGCTGGGGTAGTCCGGGATACCATTGACCACTTCTGTTGGCATGTGGCTTTCAAACCCCAAATCATGTTTGTTTTGAAAAGGCTTTGAAAAAAAAAATTAAAGTACAAAGGAATTTTTCCTCATACATGAAATTAATAAATGGTCTGAAATAAGTATATAAGACGGGTTTACTTCCATCGGCCGTGGGGAAAGCTCATCCACAGCAAACATCGAAAAGGAAGATATGCCTCAAACTCTGATTCCACCGTTCACGGTAGCCTAGTGGTAGAGCGTTCGCTTCGTGATCGGGTGGCCCGGGGTCGATTCTCGTTCGCGGCGCCGCGTCAAACCTAAGACGTAAAAATAGGTAGCGACTGTTCCTTCGCCAAGCTCTCGGCATCAGAAGTGAAGGTCACGGGTCTTTCGAATATGACCTTAAAAACGTAGGTCCCGTGTCACGGTAGGTGCTGGCACGATAAAGAACCCTCACTGCTCAATGGCCCTGAGTGCCGAGTATAGGTCTAAATTTGAAGTCCTTCACCGGCATCGGTGACGTCTCCATATGAGTGATTCTCGAGAGGGACGTCCGTTAAACAATATACAATCGATCAAACTCTTGAATTGAAAATGCGTTCTTTTGCATTTGTTTTTATACTCCCCGACAATGAAAACGCAACACTCTAATTTTAGGGTGAAAAGTATATACGGGATATAACTATGTACCAAAAAAGTTAGGACATCTTTTACTTTGCCAAATCAGTTATATAATAGTTTAATGGTTTTCCTTCCAATACCAAAAGTTGATTTTTTAGCCCTCTTAACAGAAAACATTTAAATACCCCCCCCCCCTTCCGACCATTTAATCAACACATGTTAGTCCGCCATGAACAACATACATGTACGCAGTCCGATTACTACCATGCATTAGGTTTATCAATGTCTTTATCTGAGCGAAATAAATATTCTTGGGCATTTTTAATTGCCTGTTGTCCAGATACTGCGGTCGAATTTTCTCTACCATGGCGTAGTGTAGTAACTCTTGGACGTCCGGTGAAGAAACTGTTATTTATGCTATTGAAAAACGTGAGCCTGATGAGTCGTTAAATAGTGTGCATTTGCATCTGTAGCTCTTCTTTTCTTTATTTTGAGAATCTCTAGCAATAGTAATGAAAATCAGTCATTTTGAGGAAATATAGGCATCACATCCGGTAAAGAAAGAAGGATTTTTTCCCGGGATTTTAGTACATTACTTATGATAAACAGTTACAAAACCTTGAAAACCCAAATATTGTTAATAATTTTATTAAAAATGCAAAATTTTGAATTCTGCTAAGAGGGCTAAAAACAACTTCCGGTAGAGGAAAGAAATTCATTCAACGGTTAAATAACTGATTTTGCAAAGTAAAAGGTGTCCTAACTTTTTTGGTACATAGTTATAACCTGTATATACTTTTCACCCTAAAATTAGAGTCTTGACGGTGAGTATAGATATATAGTCGAAGGAACTATTTTGCTTTATCTAGAAAAAAAACCTGCAATGAATAACAAGCATATCTTTGTTGATTGAGTTAAGCATGAGTTTGGTTACTTAATACTGGTATGTTTTTTAATGCTGTTAATTCGTTTTGCTTTATTATTGATTTTAATTATCCAGTTATATAGATAAATCTAATTTTCCCATTCCACGAATGTCATTTTTTTAGAATTGTTAATTTATCTTACATCGTTTCATAACGGAATTATTCGAAGTATTAATTAGATAACAACTTAAGCACAGGATACATATGCAATGCACAAATTAATAATTTGAACTGCTTTGCATTGTTTTAAATGATTAGCAATATGTTTGGATAACGGAGCAGAAGTTCGATTGAATAATTTTGATAGAGATTAACGTATGCAATGTAATCTCACAGCCCCCTTAGGGACATAGGGACGTTTCTGGCTTTTGTATAGAATTTTTCAAGAACTTTTGAACAGGTTTAATGGTACCAAACATGTTTAATTCAGGCCCTTTTAACCCATCAATCCAGCCTTCCTTTATAGATTTTGTCAAATCAATGTTAATACAATTTTCAATGCATTTCCTATGTAAAATGTTGATAAAATGGGCCTATATTATTTTGAACCATAAGTTTTCTCTAAAACCCATTAATTTCATAAAGTTTATACATAAAATACTTTGTTGAATCCTCATTTCCGATGACATACATATACTTTGGCTTTAAATGCAAATATAGAAACAAGACACAGTTCTTCAATTTTGAGTTACTTCCCTTAACATCTACTTATTATTCATGATGATCAAGAGACTGGATGTTTGTTTCTATTCTATAATTTACTTAATTGGAAACGAACTGCCATAAAACATTTTGGCAAGATTTTTTATTAACTTTTTATGGTGCCTCCTTTATATAACCTATAAAATCGTTCTCATCCGGTCTACCTAGCTATCAACACTTTCAGCATAATTATGCCAAATCTGCACTTACCAGCATGCAAGTACCTATTCTTAATGATGGCCTGTTAACTGTCTGCCCCTCAACACAATATAAACAAACTTATTGCTGCTTTTCTTTTACTTCTGTAGAGTTGAATATATCCGATTGCCACGTGCTTTTGTTAACCTATCAATCTGTAACATATGCTATATTTGTTTTCACCGCCTAGAGAATTCCATACGGTAGATCACTCCCAATGAGCGAAGCGGTTTATAAAAAAGCGTAAACAGCCCCAAGTTTTGTTATATCGTAATATATAAGTTGAAATTAGCTTTATTCCTTAAAATTTAATTTCAGTGCAGACAATGAGACAATTTTCCCCCCAGAATAAGGCTACACATTGACAAAATTTTAAAAGTAACGTCAAGCGGAGTAATACGTTTTTGACGTAACTCATTGTGACGTAGGCAAGTTATGTTATACAAATTTGATAAAATCTTTTATCCAATCAAATGACGCGTTACAAGTAAAATTAAATTATTTTCCTAGAGATAAAAAGTCTTTCAGTTATTATTTGATCAAACAGGCTATCCACATGGCCGTAAGAACCGGCTCGGGGGGAGGGAGGGCATATCTTGTGTTTTGGCAATGTTTCTAAATTGTTATTCAATTACCCCATCTTTTTTTTCTTCTCTTCAGTCTTTTGCAAAAGCTTTATTCTGTTTGCGATTTTTTATTTTCTTATGGTTTGAGATTCGATGAAAAATTATATTGCATTTTTTTCTTGCATTTTAATTTATAATTTAACATCAAAATATATCCTTGTTTTTAAATCATCATTTCAATTTTCAAACAGTTACTAGTATATTAAAATTTGGTTCGAAGTGCTGTAATATTAGGAAACCTATTAACCTTCAACATTTTGTAATATTATACCGAGTATCTAAAACGTTATTCTTCATCGTGTTCATGTTCTTCTTCGTCCTATTACTATAGTCCTGCTGGACACGTTATCACGTGTGACGTAAATATATTTAATAATGAGGACCTTAGATCACTTATTTTAAAGGTCCTAAATATATGGAAACCTGATCCTTCAACTGGCGTCGGAATTTCATTAATATTATGGATTCTCTTGGAAATTACGCCAGACGATGGGCCAGATATGAAAAAGAAGACGTTGACACCTTGTCAGAATGGATTAAATGTATTAGATCCATATTAAAGTCGCGTACTAAAAGATTGAGGGGCAATATGAAAACCATCCATCCTTCCGTGTTCAATAATCCAGAAGTGAAAAAGAATTAGATAGATTACATGATCAGTACGTACTGGTCCCTGCCGACAAAGCAGTTAACAACATTGTCTTCGTTTGTAAGGCTCATTATATAAACTGTACATGTATTTTAGAGGAGTTTAGTATTGATTCTACAAGTGGTAATCCTACTTATACTCATAAGGAAGAAGTTTTTCAAAATCATATGTCAGTTTAAAATAATTTTAATATTCCACAGAGCTAAAATTAATTTCTCTACCCTATATATATTTGATTTACAAAGCAGGTAATAACATTGTCTTCGTTTGTAAGGCTCATCATATAAACTGTAATTTAGAAGAGCTTGGATTTGATGGTTATCCTACTCATACTTCCCTTTCTAAGGAAGAAGTTCAGTTTTAAATAATTTTAATATTGCGCGCAATAAATATACAGTATTTTAAATTGGTGGCACTGTAGCTCTCCGGTCTATCAATATATATTTTTTTCGGAGAGCTACAGTTCTGCAGCTAGGAAGGTGCGAGGGGAAGGATCGAGTTGATATCTCTTTACATCTTAATGAAAACTCCTAAAATAAATTTTTACCTCAAATCTGCCTTGTCCTCATTATTTTTTAAGTGGTGGTCTCTTCATATGAATGAAAAATTCCTGTGAGGGATGTTTAATAACAAACAAACAAACAAATGACATTAAAAACACAATATTGATTTGCGTTAAGAAATATGCAGGGGATTTTTTCCATCATAAATCTTCTTCTCAAGAACAGCAGAGGCATTATTTTCCCCCGTTTTGGAAAAGGGAGGGACCATTAAATCTCATTTGTTCTTCACTCTGTGCATCTTATTGACAGATGTGCATCTGTCACAATGAATTTAACCTTGGTCATAAATTGTGAATAATAAGAGATATGGCTTTCATATTTCACATGTACATTATCACAAAACCTTCTAAATATACTATTTATACGGGTGATATTTAAAAAAAAAAGCGACTGCACAGAATTTATGCGCGCTGTTATATGTATTTTTTTTAAAACATTCAGTATAATATGATAAATTTTGCATGTAGTTGAGTGTAACATTGAAAATTTTTACCCCTGGAAAACCATTGTCAACCTTGGCTGCGCCTTGGTTGACAATGGTTTTCTTTGGGTGAAATTTTTCACTGTTACACTCAATTACATGCAATATTTATTTATGAGTAACTCAAGATTAGGTAAACCTTACTCAGTTTTATAGCGTGCAACAGAAATGTGACTCAGGTAAACCAGACTCAACTGGGGTTTAAAGCCGGCTTACATGATCCACGGATGAACATATCTGTTTAAAAATTCATTATGATCTGAATTGTGTTTTTTCCTTTCCAAAATGCAAAATGGCATAATGGCATACCATGCTGAATATCATACATAATTAGCATTTCACCTTATTTTCTTGGAATGTCCAGTCGTTAATTAAGTGTATAAATAATGGACAAACAATAAGAATGAAAAACCTCAGTCAGCATTTGACTCTATGATAAATTGTATTCGCTGACATTTTAATTGACAATACGTCGTCGATATAACTAAATGTCGAGTTGAAGGCCAAAACAAGCGTTTTCTTCTTTTCACGCATTAGGTATCGCACAAATTCTGCTTAATATGAATAGATTTTGCACAAATTCTGCTTCATATGAATATAAAATAGGTCTGCTAACAACGGAGCGCAATTGGTTACCATGGGAATTCTAAAAGATTGTTGGAATACCTGGAAACCACATAGATTTTGTCAACCAGAAACTAAAGCATCTCTTTGATGTCAACTTCAGAGTACTTGTGTGTGCAATCAGAATGTGATTTAACAAATTAATTTTGCAACTGACCAATGACCAGGTAAATAAATTAACGACTTCCATTTTTATTGAAGAAGCAGATGTCGATAACATCAAAAAGCCTGGACCAGTAGATGAATTATTTTGGTAAACTTGCCTGAGGAAGGACTATGTTCCTGTTGCAAGAACGCAGTTTGAAAGACATTTAAAAAAAATTGTATACATATAAAGAAATTTATGCATCCTAGCTGATTGTTTTACTAAAAAAATGCAGAAATATTAACAATATGGATTATTCAAAGACCCGCATCCAAGAACGGACTTATTTTAATGTGTCCTTATTTTAATATGTTATAGGTTAATGTATAACTTTTTTTTATAAAAAGACGCAAATTTAAAGAAAATGAATTAACTTAATAAACAGACTTATATAAATATCTTTGCTAAGTGTTAGAAAATAAGAGGAG
Organism: Saccostrea cuccullata; assembly: GCF_032062105.1. Lineage (NCBI taxonomy): Eukaryota > Metazoa > Mollusca > Bivalvia > Ostreida > Ostreidae > Saccostrea > Saccostrea cuccullata. Next base: position 51,639 of record NW_026940899.1, read on the forward strand.
AACTTTAAAACAAGGGATGTGCACAATACTGCTTCGAAGACCAACATTTCTCTTGAATCAGTTATTATTTAGTGAAGGCAACAGGAAACAATACACAGAAGAAACAAAGAACACTGGTGCCTCACTGTGATGTCTACAATAAAAAATACTCCGAAAAACGGACGTGATTTTTCTCTTCTACACTACATTGCATTTGCGGTGTATTTAAATACTTCTTTATTTTTCAATTATATATCAAATCGGGTGTGGCCGGTCGGCAGAGAATACTCACTCTTCCATGGCACCTGATCACACCTCTTATGTTTCGGGGGTCCGTAATTGCTCTGCTCTTATTTTGTATTGTTTTATGGACTTTGAGACTGAATACTGTTCGTTTTCTCCATATCCTTCATTCTTCATAAAAGTATCCTTGTTTTGAAAACAGGAATAAAGAATTCTAAAATTAAATATTTGAAATAGACCTTTAAGTTGTTCTCCGTCCTATTGCATAATTAATTTTATGCCCCTGTATCCATATGTTACAACAGACGCCTTTCTGGGTTTTAAAATCATAACGCATGATTAGATGATATTTACTCAAACTTTGGTATATAAATTTGGTGTTCTAAGTCATGATGATCTGTGTCAAATAAAACGAAACATAGTTATAACTACAAAAGGAGACGGCCGGACGGGACCTGATCTAAACGGAAAATGTTTACTCTGAAGTCCAACAAATATGTCATGTCCTCATCGATCAAATAACAATTTAAATAATTTGCTATTTTCAGCTGTTGGATAGCTGTATAATACATATAAACTAACTATATCATGCAGTTCTAATTCAGTCCCGAGCAATAAGATGTGAACAATCCAATTCTTGTTATGTAATACATGTAAATCTTGTCAATTTAATGTAATATCAGAAATGAACCATGCCAAACTTTGCCAAAAAACTCAAGAAGCAATAATATATATTTAAAAGCGCAGCAAACCTGATGAAATCTTGCAATTTAATTAATTTCATCTATATTTAATATAAATGACCAACAAAATATTAAACATGAGGATAATCAAATAATGATATACATTTATTGACTGAGTTCGAGGACAACATGCGTTTTGTCGGACGGAGCCAAGAATCAAACCGTCGGCCTGAGGCTGTTTCATTTTAATTTTCCTACAAACATGTTTTTTAACTGTCTTCCATGATGTAACCTCAAGTTCGTCACTGTTGAATACCAACGAATGAAAATGAGATTAAGCTCCGCCCATTCTGTGACGTAAGCGGTCCAACATCTCACCGAGCGGTCCAACATCTCACTCAGCGGTCCAACATCGATTTTTTATGCCGCTCAGCAAAACATTAGTATATGTTGGACTTTTTTTCGTATAGATTTGTATAGGAACAATTTTTAAAGGTATAACAATAGCAATTGATACATTGCATTGGAAAATTTAGTAATATTAAGTAACCAAACAATACTTTACTCAATTGACAGACATGCTTGAATTCATGAATATTCATTGCAGGTGTTTATTAAATCTTAGTTGAAGCAATATACCGGTAGTTCCGTCAACTACCTTTAAAAAACAAATGTAAAAGAACGTATTTTCAATTCAAGAGTTACTAGAGTATCTTTCTTTTTTTATCTTTACTTTGGTAAAATGACCCAAAGGCCGATGGAAAAAAACCCGTGCAATATACAGAATTTTATACTATTTATTACTTTAATATACGAGGATTTTTGTTTTGTATTTTAAACTATTTCAAGGCCTTTTGAAAACAAACTGTGCTTTAGGGATTGAAAGCCACATGCCAGCAGAAGTTGTCAAATGTATCCCGGTCTACCATTGCGAAGTAACTATGATTAAATGAACATGCAGAGATGAGGATGACATTGATCATTTTCTTAATAAGCAATATAAAGGGTTACTTATTCAAAATGATAAACAGGATAAGACCAATGTTTTTGGGGGGTTTTTTTGTCAAAAAAGTGCTACAGTAATTGACTAAAAACATACATTGCGTTTGATAACCCAAATCAGGAAAGATTACACGTTTCCTTTCTGGCAAAAAACGTCTCCATATGAGTGAAAAATTCCCGAGAGGGACGTTAAACAACATAAAATTAATCAATCAATCAATCTGGCAAAAAAAAGAAGAAAGACTTTCACATGAAATGATAAATGAAATAGAAAAATATCAGAAATAGCAACTATGAAACCCATTATTAAGATCGATGATACAAAAATCCGCTTTCTGTGTTTCAATAAAGGATTCGACTATATACCTTAAACCTTAAAATGTAGTGGTTTGTAATAATATTTAAACCTTCTTTGAAATGGCATTAGATACAAAATCCTTTTATCCTTGTTGATGAAAATATCGTAAAGGGGAACATGGGAAGCCGAAGTTAAATTAAATTCCTACATAAAAAAGTTTAACTTCAGAACAAATTAATATTGCATAGGCTTTTCCTTCTTCTGATTATAAAACTATGCTTTTCATCTATTTATTTGAATTGAAAGCATTTTATTTTCAAAATTCTGAAGAATTGCACTGTTTGAAATATTCTCATCACAATGGATGAGACTGTGAAAAAAATCTACAATAATTATGGCAGAGAACCAGATAATTTTTTTTACCCCAAAGTGTATTTACTTCCCGATTTTCAAACCATGCAGATTTTGATTTTCAGCAAAATGATTAAAGAGTATTTTGTTCATATATAATAAATGTTTTGACGTTTGATATTTAAGCTTGTAATCGAAATATATGTGTTTTTGAAGAGGGGAAAAACTACAAAGGTTGGTTCCTACATTTATTTAAATAAATTTGGAAAATACCAACACGACTTTTTGCCAAAACTGGGAATCATTCTTTTTTGTCAAGGAAGATTATACAGTAAGTCAAGGTACCATAGAGCCAGAGGCACAGGAAAACTCCTCCTTTTAAGATATCGTTTCAAGAGAAAACTGAGAGAAAAGAATCTTCGTTGATATGGCAAGTTAGGAAAAATGAAAAATTGGCTATGAACACATAATGAAAAAGTTATGCTTAGTGCATAGTCTTTCTATTTATCGAAAATGATCTTAGTCTAAATCCTTGTTTCTTCCTCCCGAAATGGAGATCGTCATCGCAATAACTAGAATATTCCCGGTTGCTAAAATCATTCTTGATGAGTTTGGGTATGCGCAATATAATTCATTTTGAAGATAGAACTTTTTTTGTAATACAAAGACACATATAGAGGGAAAACAAAGAGAATCAGTCCCTTAGTATGATTTTCTAAAATAAAAATACACCGAAAAACGGACGTGGTATTTATCCTCTATTCTATTTTGTATTTGTAGTGTATTTAAAGGCTTCTTTATTTTTAAATTACATCCGTTTTGGTGTTTTTTTTCATTTTAGAAAATTACACTAAGGGACCACTGTTCTTTGTTTTCCCTGTATATGTGTCTCTGTCTCACAAAAAACCTAGTTCTATCTTCAAAATGAATTATTTTGCGCAAACCCACTCATTACGAATGATTTTATTTTGTATCCGATAAGAATAAAGCCTCATTTTTAACAACAAATATGTCTACAAAGAAAACAAATATATGTCTCGTCATTTGAATGAATAAATGAATCACAGCAGGTGTGGCACGATAAAGATCCCTCCCTGCTCAAAGGCCGTAAGTGCCGAGCATAGGCCTAAATTTTGCAGCCCTTCACCGGCAATGGTGACGTCTCCATATCAGTGAAATATTCTGGAGAGGGACGTTAAACAGTCTATAATGAATCAATCCATCATAACTTCGGCTGCCGAGATCTCCTTTTACGATATTTTCATCAATAAGGATATAGTGTTTTCCTCAATACCATTTCAAAAAAGGGACATTTTTTGGTCTAAGGTATAAGTTAGAAGCCTTTTTTGAAACACAGAATGTAGATTTTCTGTATCATCGTTCTCAATAACGGGTTCCATGGTTGATATTTTGGATACTTTTTTTATTCCATTTTTTTTATATCATGCAGGAGGCATTCATTTTTTCTGCCATAAACGAAACGGCTTATCTTTTCTGATTTAGGTTATCAAACACAATATAATTAAGTCAGTAGTAGTTTTAAAATAAAGCATTGGCCTTTTCCTGTTTATCATTTAGATGAATTTAACTTTTGTATTGCTTGTTGAGAAAATGAACGACGCCATCCTCATCTCTGCTTGTTCATTTAATCATAGTTACTTCGCAATGGTAGACCGGGATTTTTTTAACCACTTTAAATGGTATGTTGCTTTCAATACCCAGAGTACGTTTTTTTCAAAAGGGCTTGAAAAAAGTTTAAAGTACAAAAAAGATTTCCTCGCACATGAATACTTTTATATTATATCTAAGAAATAGCTCTCAAATTAAATTTATTTGACGATATCATTGCACAAATATGGAAAGATTCAAGATGCCTCACTCTGCGTTAGAAAGGCTTTAAAATGCTTCTAATGCTGTAATTCACGTCTTTTTCTCGTGGGTTAAAATACTCTGATTTGTAGAAATAAATTGAGTCAGATTCTAGACGATATATATCGATAACTTGTATTTTGACTGTAAATTTCGAGTTTTTATTTTCTATTTCCACAAAAAAAAACCAACTGTCAGTTGGGTTCTGTATGAAAATGGTAGTGATTAACTTTGCATCAGAAAGTGTCCGATTCATGGTTAATTTATGTCCGATGTACGGTGAAATGAGTATACTAGAAAAACCAGCTCTAATGAGAATTAAACAAACATTGAAGTGAACTTTCTTTATAATTTATGTAAAATTACCAATGCCTGACAAATTCACAAAGGTCCGACTGGTTCCGTGGAAGTCGAATTTAAAAGAACGATAACTCTAAAAATTGCAAAATCATAAATTCGGGTTATTCCCCTTTGATGATTTAAAATATGACGTAATTTCAAGGCCATTCTCGGGGTATTTTTATCGCAACATGATAAACACAATCGGTATCATTAAAAAATTTAAATCTTCATCTTTAAGATAGAAACAAATAAATACACAGAACTCTGAAGTTGAAAAAGAGTTTATTACCTAAAGTTGTCCGAAGCATGGTATGTGTCCGATGAATGGTTAACTCACCCTATATGTTTTTGTTTTGTAGATTATATGAGTTGGCAAGGACGAAAGTTGAAAATGTATATTTTGTATATAATATTAAAATGCACTCACGAGAGCGCTTCTGTAACTATCATAAACGGGTTGTTATTTATCTTATAAATTATTTACGTTCGTTTGAGTGGAAACTAATAAGAACATAAATAACGCTACAGTTCGATTCAGCAGCCAAGTCTCAGTGCACAAATGTATCCTTTATAATGTAATGAAATATATACCCTTAAATTACTGTTCAGTGTAGAGACGATTCACAATACTAGTATTTCATATCTAATTATAATCAAATAAAATATTTTCCCTCAGCAACGAATTGATAAAAAAATATAGTCGTCCTACTTGTTCCGCAAGTCAACGATAAGACCATATAATATTCCATATATACGTATTTACTATTTTGTTTAATGAAAAAAAAATTAAATTATATATGTACTTTTTAAAATGTAATCCAATTTTTTTTAAATTTTTATTTCATTTTAATACATAAAACATTTTTTCTTGTTTTATCATGGTAGCAAATGACCCATTTGATATAAATATATTCAACGATTTGTTGATAGTAAATCATAACAAAGGGGAGTAATCAAATGTTGAACCCGCTTTTGATTGATTAGTTTGGATCTTGAATTTCGAAACTTGAATCTCGAATGAGCCTTCTGGGCTTTCGTACATTTTTCATACAAAGACACAATTTAAAGAAAATGAATAAACTTACTAAAATAATCTGATATATCTTTGATTAGTGTTAAGAAAAAACAGTGAAGTATTTAAAACGAGGTATTTTGACATTACTGCATCGGAGACATATATTTCTTTTAAATCAGTTGTAATTTAATAAAAGGCAACAGAAAACAATACACAGAAGAAATAAAAAACACCTGTGCGTCATCGTGATTGAATAAAATAAAATAACCCCCGAAAAACCAACGTGATATATCTCTTCTAAACTACATTGTATTGCAGAGTATTATAAGGCTTCTTTATTTTACAATAATGCAATGTTTCTCATAAAAATATCCTTGTTCTGAGAACATTAAAAGTGCTTTCTATAATTGATTATTTGAATAGATCTCCATGTTGTTTCAAACCGATTACATAACTCATTTTATGACACGGTATTCATTTGTTGTAACTGATGCCTTTCTCATTATTGGATGAAATTGTAAGCTTCCTCGGCACCCTGTCAAATGCCAATCAGCTTACAGTGTTTCTATCCCGTATAAATTCAATGAATAAGTGTTTATCAGGACTACTCATGACATCCGTCCAGTACATATAAAAAAGGGGACATCCTCTGCCCGTCACATGTATTTAAAGACCCTTTATATTGTACTTTAGATCTTTAGAAATACAGTGTATAACCAAGATTCATTTTCGTTTCAAATATTCCATTTAATAAAGACTTCAATGAAATATAACAAAACAGTCAGTACACTCATGAGTTATAAGTCCTAGTTCTAGTGTATACAGCGCCCATTTCGTAGATATAATAATTTTAACATGTATGGCTTAATGAAATACGGTGGATTGCGGTGTCCGTGCGTGGAGAAATTGTATCTACTTAATTTGTATTAAAGTTTACATTATCTTCTCATACCTTAATCGCTAGTAATGAACAGCTTATATACAGTCAGTGATGTTGATGACGTATTATCATCTGATGATTGTTATGATGAACTTAACGTTCGCTGTTTGTATATATAGCCTTCTATAATGGTCACGTGATCAAAACAATCCAATGAATAATTGTCAGAACTACTTTACACACATTTTGTGCAATACAAAAAAAAAACAATGTCGCTGAAAATGTCCTTTCTATAAGTAAGGTAGGAGCTATAAATTCTATTTGATATACATAATAAATTAGTTCAACAAACAATCTGTAATTAAACGGACACACACAATCCATGGCGAAGTAAACCGAACAATATTTTGCATACATAAGTCTTACGCTACACATTCAAGTTCCAAAAATTTTCTTCAAATAAAACATAATTAAACAAAATGTCTGCAATAAAGTAACATTTAAGTATCAAATATAAGCATTTGATGATACGGACAGTGTTATTTCGATCTTATCAATTGTAAAACGACAATGTTTATGTCACATGACTATTTTCTTCGTAAGAAAGATGGCAGACGTCCAATTTACAACACATGTGAAAGTGCTGTAATAAGTAAGTAAATTACAGTCGTAATAAGGTAGATAATGATGAAAAACTGACATATAACATCTTAGTATCACTGTCCTTTACTGTCTGTTCAACAAAACCTCACTAGATCGTCTAGTAACACAAAAACAACATTTGTTTACAGAACAATGTCGAATTGCAATGTTTATTGCATCAATAATTTAAGTAAACGATAAAATGATAAAATAACATGAACAACAAAACGTTTCTAAAAAATTTACAATTGGATACTACTTTACATCAATTAAAAAAAACACTCCACCATCAGCCTGCGATTTATATGCAAAAGTCAAACTCCAACAATATTTACTCAAAATCGTTTAAATGTTGAGGAATATGTCATGATGACCTGTGTCAAATGAAACGAAACATAGTTATGGCTACAAAAGGAGGCGGGAACTTCTCTATATGGAAAATGTTTACTCTGAAGTCCAACAAAAATGTCTATTGTTATTTTCAACTTTGGGATAGTTGTTTATTACATCAAAACTTAATATATCATGCAGCTGAAGTTAAACCCTACACATTAAGATATAAACAATACAATGCTCGCATCAGCCCTATATCAATTTGTCTATATATGACGTCATATCGGAAATGGACTATGCCAATCTTTGACAAATAAACTTTAAAAGCATTAAAATATTGAATAAGTGTTGCGAACCTAATGAAATTTTGTAAATGATTTATTTTTATCTAAATTTAATATATATTCTCAAGAGGGACGTTAAACAATATACAATCAATCAATTAATCTATATTTAATATAAATGACCAACATAATATAAATTACATCAAAATATTCAACATGATGATTAACAAATGATGTTAGCAATTAATAAGTAGCATAAGAAAATTTAGTAGCATAAAATAACAAATGCATAGTTTACTCAATTGACAGACATGCTTAAATGCATGATTATTCATTGCATAATAGTTTCGGAGACTATATAACTTTAAAAATGTTAAAGGACGTATTTGATATACAAAAGTTACTGCAGTATCTTCGTTTTTGATGTTAATTGTTGTTGAAATGAACCCGCGGCCGATGAAAAAAACCTGTCCAATAAACAGATTTTCTGACCATTTATTACTTTCATGTGCGAGGAAATCTTTTTGTACTTTAAACTTTTTTCAAGCCCTTTTGAAAAAAAGTACTCTGGGTATTGAAAGCCACATACCATTTAAAGTGGTTAAAAGAATCCCGGTCTACCATTGCGAAGTAACTATGATTAAATGAACAAGCAGAGATGAGGATGGCGTCGTTCATTTTCTCAACAAGCAATACTAAAGTTAAATTCATCTAAATGATAAACAGGAAAAGGCCAATGCTTTATTTTAAAACTACTACTGACTAAATTATATTGTGTTTGATAACCTAAATCAGAAAAGATAAGCCGTTTCGTTTATGGCAGAAAAAATGAATGCCTCCTGCATGATATAAAAAATGAAATAAAATTGTATCCAAAATATCAACCATGGAAACCAGAGAGCGATGATACAGAAAATCTACCTTCTGTGTTTCAAAAAAAGGTTTCTTTATATAACTTAGACCGAAAAATGTAGTACTACTTAATAATATTTTGACTTTTTTTTTGAAATGGTATTAGATGCAAAACACTATATTCTTGTTGATGAAAATATCGTAAAAGGGAACCTGGGCAGCCAAAGTTAAGTTAAATTCCTGTAATACTTCAGCATTTTCCAGGTTTTGTTAAACATTGTGAAAAACTAAAACTTTACTTAATGGCAAATTCATATTTTATAGGGTATTTCTTCATCTGATTATAAGACTTTAATTTTCATCTATTTATTTAAATTAAAATCATATATTTTCAGAATTCTGAAAAATGCACTGTTCAAAGTGTTCTCGTCAAAATGGATGAGATTGAAAAAAAAATCTACAATCAGTATGACTCTTTTTAATTGCAAAGCTTTAACAGCATATATGTTAAAAAAAGAGGCTTTATTTTTATTGGATACAAAATAAAATCATTCGTGAAGAGTGGGTTTGCACAAAATAATTCAATTTGAAGATAGAACTATGGGTTTTTTTTATGAGACAGAGACACATATACAGGGAAAACAAAGAACAGTGGCCCTTTAGTGTGATTTTCTAAAATAAAAAAAAACACCAAAAAACTGACGTAATTGAACAATAAAGAAACCTTTAAATACGCAGCAAATACAATATAGAGTAGAAGTTAAATACCACGTCCGTTTTTCGGTGTATTTTTATTTTAGAAAATCATACTAAGGGACTAATTCTCTTTGTTTTCCCTCTATATGTGTCTTTCTAACCTTTGTAGCTTTTTCCTTCTTCAAAAATACTTATATTTCGATTACAAGCTTAAAAGCAAAATAAATGTCAAAACATTTATTATAAATGAACAAAATATTCTTTAATCATTTTGCTGAAAAAAAAATCTGCATGGTTTGAAAATCAGGGAGTAAATACACTTTGGGGTAAAAAATAATCTGGAGCTCTGCCATAATGATTGTAGTTTTTTTTTCAATCTCATCCATTGTGACAAGAATATTCAAACAGTGCATTTCTTCAGAATTCTGAAAATAAAATGCTCTCAATTCAAATGAATAGATGGAAAGTATAGTTTCATAATCCGAAAATGGAATAGCTTATGAATTATTAATTTTCCCTGAAGTTAGACTTTACTTTTTTCACAATGTTTAACAGAACCTGGCAATTGCTGAGTTATTAAAGGAATTTAATTTAACTTCGGCTTCCCATGCTCCCCTTTAAGATATTTTCATCAACAAAGCTAAAATGATTTTGTATCTAGAAGGTTTAAAAATTATTACATAGCACTACATTTTAGGGTGTAAGGTATATAATCGATCCTTCCTTGAAACACAGAAGGCGGAGTTTTGTATCATCGATCTTAATGATGGGTTTCATGGCTGATATTCCTGATATATTATTATTTCATTTTTTATTTCATGTAGGAGTCTTTCTTTTTTTGCCAGAAAGGAAACGTGTAATCTTTCCTGATTTGGGTTATCAAACGAAATGTATGTTTTTTAGTCAGTTACTGTAGCACTTTTTTGAAAGAAAAAACATTGGCCTTATCCTGTTTATCATTTTGAATAAGTAGCCCTTTATGTTGCTTATTACTCAGGAAATGAACAATGCCATCCTGATCTCTGCATGTTCTTTTAATCATAGTTATTTCGCAATGGTAGACCGGGATACATTTGACAACTTCTGCCGGCATGTGACTTTCAATCCCTAAAGCACAGTTCGTTTTCAAAAGGCCTTGAAAAAAGTTTAAAATACAAATACAAAAATCCTCATACATGAAAGTAATATTTAAGTAATAAATGGAATAAAATTCTGTATATTGTACGGTTTTTTTCCATCGGCTGGGGGGTCATTTTACCACAGTAAAGATAAAAAAGAAAGATACTCCAGTAACTCTTAAATTAAAAATACGTTCTTTTACATTTGTTTTTAATAGATAGTCGAAGGAACTATTTGGCTGGAAAAAATCTAATAAACACCTGCAATGTATTATCATGCATTCAAGCAATTCTGTTGAGTAAAGTATTGCTTTGGTTACTTCATACTACTAAATTTTATAATGCGACGTATAAATTGCTATTGTTATACCTTTAAAAAATGTTCCTATACAAACCTATACGAAAAAAAGTCCAACATATCTAATGTTTTGCTGAGCGGGCATAAAAAAAATCGATGTTGGACCGCTGAGTGAGATGTTGGGCCGCTTTCATCACAGAATGGGCGGAGCTTAATCTCATTTTCATTCGTTGGTGTTCAACAGTGACGAATCTGAGGTTACATCACATGTTTGTAGAAAAATTAAAATTAAAGGTATAACAAAACATTTATTGACGGAGTTCTCGGGCAAAATCCGTTTTGTCGACACTCATACCAAACTGTCTGCCTTCGGCCTAACGGCCTCAGGGAGACAGTTTGGTTCTTGGGTCCGACAAAACGCATGGTGCCCTCGAACTCAGTCAATAAATGTATAACATTATTTTATAACCCTCATGTTGAATATTTTGTTGGTCATTTATATTAAATATAGATGAAATTAATTCATTTGCAAGATTTCATCAGGTTCTTTTTAAATATCTTATTGCTTCTTGAGTTTATTTGGCAAAGTTTGGCATGGTTCATTTCTGATATGACATCATATTGACAAGACTTACATGTATTACATAACAAGAATTGGATTGTTCACATCTTATTGTTCGGGATTGAACTTGAACTGCATGATATAGTAAGTTTATATGTATTATAGAGCTATCCAAAAGTTGAAAATAGCAAATTATTTAAATTGTGATTTGATCGATGTGGACCTGACATATTTGTTCTACTTCAGAGTTAACATTTTCCATATAGATCAGGTCCCGTCTCCTTTTGTAGCCATAACTATGCTTCATTTTATTTGATCCAGATCATCATGACTTAAACCACCACATTTATAAACCAAAGTTTGAGTAAATATCATCCAATCATGCGTTATGATTTTAAAACCCAGAAAGGCGTCAGTTCTAGCAATGAATACAGGTCATAAAATGAATTATGCAATAGGATGGAGAACAACTTAAAGATCTATTCAAATATTTAATTTTAGAATTCTTTTTTCCTGTTTTTGGAACAAGGATACTTTTATGAAGAATATTATAATGGAAAATAAAGAGGCCTTTAAATACACTGCAAAAACAATATAGTGTAGAATAGAAATATCACGTCCGTTTTTCGGGGTATTTTTTATTTTAGTAATCACAGTGAGGCACCAGTGTTCTTTGTTTCTTCTGTGTATTGTTTCCTGTCGCCCTCACTAAATAATAACTGATTTAATAGAAATGTAGGTTTTCGAAGCAGTAATGTGCACTACCCTTGTTTTTCAAACTCCTCGTTATTTTTTAAACATTAAGCAAAGATATATAAGTCTGTTTATTAAGTTTATTCATTTTCGTAAAATTTGCTGGGTTTTTAAAATTATACTTTAACTTCTATTAAAAAAAGGACAGATTAAAAAAAGTCAGTTCTTGGACGCAGACCTTTGAATAATCCCTATTGTAAATATTTTTGCAATTTTTTTTAGTAAAAGAATCAGCTAGGATGGATAAATTATTTATATGTATACGATTTATTTATTGTCTTTCAAACTGCAAATCTAATGCGTGAAAAGAGAGAAAACACTTGCCATGGCCTTCAACTCAACATTTAGATACATATCGACGACGTATTGTCAATTAACAATGGTCATTTCCATTCCTACGTCGACAAGATATATCCTGGTGTGCTTGAGATAAAAGATACCACAGAAACTAACACATCTGTTTGATACTTGGATATTTTACTTGAAAAGACGTCAATGGTAATCTAACAACCAAGCTCTATGATAAACGTGATGACTCTAACTTTTCTATCATCAATTTCCGTTACTTATGCAACAATATACCTTCATCACCTGCGTACGGAGTATATATATCTCAGTTGATCTGATACGCAAGAGCATGTTCTGCATACGACCATTTTCTAAAACCAGGTAAGTTACTGACAAGCAAGTTGATGAAACTAGAATATCAACAGTCTCGTTTAAAGTCATAATTTCATAAGTTCTATGGTCGATGCAATGACCTTGTCAGCGAATACAATTTATCATTTAGTCAAATGCTGACTGACGTTTTTCATACATGTTGTTAGTCATTATTTATATACTTAATTACCGACAGATTTTTCTGTTATTTCTCGATCATGAAAATGAGCACACGGTGGGTGTGACCGGTCAACAGCGGATGCTTACTCCTCCATGGCACCTGATCCCAAGAAAATGAAGGATCTTTTTTTCTCATACTTGTCGAATCTATGTACCATTATTTCTTCTTATACGTATCACTGCAAAGACTTGTCATTACAATCATATTGTGTCAAACATGAACGCCCTTTTATATGCCGTTCAGAGGTTATCACTGAAGTTGGTTTTTATACGGAAATCGTGAAGGTCCATGTCAGGACGTCAGAGATCATAGTATGCTCAGAAATAGATCGGCACATGAAATGCAAATGTCAAATATGAAAGCCTAACCTCTTCTTAATTCACAGTTAAAATGAGAAGTTTTGAGAATTACGTCAAACATCAATGACAAGGTTAAAAGATTAAAAATCATAGTGTATTCAGAAGTGACTTATCAAAGGAAATTCACAGGTTTTACATGAAAACCCTATGTCTTTTCATCCAAAAGTGATGAAAAGATAAAGTTTTTGATAGGCAAAACTTTTATAGTCAAGGCCACGTGCTCAAAAATCATAATATATAATATATTAAGAGGGATAATACAATACAAAACAATACAAAACATGAGCAGAGCAAACACGGACTTCCGAAACATCAGAGGTGGGATCAGGTGCCATGAAGGAGTGAGCATCCCCTGCTGACCGGTCACACCCGCCGTGTGATCATTGCTGATCGTGAAATAACGGAAAAATCCGTCGTCAATTTAGTGTATAAATAATGGACTAACAATTGGTATGAAAAACGTTATTCAGCATTTGACTCAATGGAAAATTGTATTTGCTGACAAGGTCATTGTATCGACCATAGAACTTACGAAATAATGACTTTAAACGAGACTGCTGATATTCTTGTTTCATCAACGTGCTTGTCAATAATTTACCTCGTTTTAGAAATTGTTCATTGATAGAGCATGCTCTTGCGTATCGAATCAACTGAGATATATACACTCTGTATGCAAGTGATGAAGGTATATTGCTGCATAAGTAAGGGAAGTTGATGATAGAAAAGTTAAAGTCGTCAAGTTTATCATATAACTTGGTTGTAAGGTTACCATTAACGTCTTTTTTAAGTAAAATATCCAAGTATGAAACAGATGTGTCAGACTCTGTGGTTTCTTTCATCTCAAGCTCTCCTGGATATATCGTATCCACGCAGGAATGGAAAATACCATTGTTAATTGACAATACGTCGTCAATATATCTGAAGGTCGAGTTGAAGGCCACAGCAAGTGTTTTCTTCTTTTCACACATTAGATTTTGCATAAATTCTGTTCCAAATGAATGCAAAAATAGGTCTGTTAATAGTGGAGCGCAATTGGTTCCCATGGGAATTCCTATAGATTGTTGGAATACCTGGTCTCCAAAAACCACATAGATATTGTCAATCAGAAATTCAAGCATCTTTTTGATATCAACTTCAGAGTACTTCTCTGTGCAATCAGAATCTTTTTTAACAAAATAATTTCGTAAATGACCAATGACCAGGTAAGTAAATTTACGAGTTCCATGTTTATTGAAAAAGCAGCTGTCAATGATATCAAAAAGCCTGGATTTTAATTTATCGTGGGGAATGTTTGTGTATAAAGTTGAAAAGTCGTAAGTTTCTGAGCTGTTGATTATTGTAAATTCTTGTGATTTCAAATTGTCAAAAAGTTCTTTTGAATTTTTTAGTATCCACATCTGATTCACACCACTTTTTGAATATATGGTTCCATAGTACTCTTGAAGTTTTTTCTTCACTACTGTCAATATATTAGTGAGGAGTAACGAAAGAGGCTTTTTTGAACATTGACTGGAACCTGCAATGTATCTTTGTTTGTAAGGATTCTTATGAAGTTTCGGAATCCAATAAATATAGGGTAGATCAAATTCATTTTAGCTTTGTGGTATATTAAAAATATTCAAAAATGATATGATTTTGAAGAATTTCTTCCTTAGAAAGGGAAGTATGAGTATAAGTAGGATTACCACTTGTAGAATTAAATCTAAGTTCCTCTAGAATACAATTTATATAATGAGCCTTACAAACGAAGACAATGTTGTTACCTGCTAGAAAGGTTTTTTAACGGATAATGCACATATTGAATATTAATGCCTTATATTTTTACAAACAAAAGTTATGGCCAATTTTTATGTCTTACATTTTTAAAAGTAGATCAAACTTCAAAGTCAATGTCACAGGGTAAAATTTGCATATAGAAAGGCCTTGTCAAAAGGAATACACAGATTTAATATGTAAGACTCCAAAGTCCGATGGTGACGCCAAAGTCCGATGGTCTCGCCAAACCCCGATGGTCTGCGCCAAACCCCGATGGCTCATTGTCTTTACGGGCGCCAAAGTCCGATGGTCACGCCAAAGTCCGATGGCTCGTTTCCTATGAGACGCACGACGCTAAAGTGCGATGGTCTGACACGCCAAAGTCCGATGGTGCGGATGAACAATCAACGTTTATGACGTCACAATAATCCGACGGCAATCCTTGACGCCGTTGTCCTGCATTCAAAGGCAATCATTTCTGAATTCGTCCTCGAATACAATTTTCATTATTGATTTTGCTTACTAGTATTGCTTGCACGTTAATATTCCAGAGATATTAGGGTTAGTCCTCGCACACCACTCGATTGATTAGGGTTTGTCCTTGCATTGCACAACCCGAGTGAATTAGGGTTAGTCCTCGCACACAAGTCGAGTGATTAGGGTTAGTCTTGTCCCAACTCGATATTTAGGTTATTGCTAATACGCACTTTTCGAGCGTTAGTCTCGCACCTGCCTGAGAGATAAGGGTTGGTTTTCGCATTTATTTATACTTATTCTGAAGTCCTTTGCATGTCACGGCATTGACGTTTGGGCGCCGTGCTACTATGACGTCATAAACGTCAATTGTTTTCCGAACCGTCGGAGTTTGGCGTGTCAGACCATCAGGGTTTAGCGCAGACCATCGGACTTTGGCGTGACCATCGGACTTTGTAGTCTCATCGCACTTTGGAGTCCTACATATAAAAACCATACATCTTTAATGTCATGGCCAAGTTAAAGTTTTTTAAAGCATGTGAAACGTCATGGTATAGGTCAGAAAGTCAAAAATCATAGTGTACTTAGAAAGGTCATGCTCCACTAATTTAGTTTTTTAAAATGACATGTAGATCAATGACCTTGTGACCTTGACTGTGACCTATATGCTAGAAATAGCTTTGGTTTTACCTTCACTCTAACATTTTGGCCATGATAGATAGAGATATCTTCACATTTGTTAGGCGTACTCCACTTATCAAGTTCTCAAGTTCTTTCAAAAATAGCGTCTCCATATGAGTGAAAAATTCTCGAGAGGGACGTTAAACAATATACAATCAATCTTTCAAAAATAAATGTTAATAAAAATAGCTTTCTTTAATCCGCCGGGCGCATTGTGTTTCACCAACATATTTTTTGTTAATTTATGCAGCACGACTTTAAACTTGAGAAAATGACATTAGTTAAAAAAAATTCACATCCTCTTGGGTAAGTAATTTTAGACTAGAACATTGGAAAACTATGGAACTAACATGAATTTTTTTCAACTTATCTGCCGTTGATCTTCAGTTTTTTACATTGACCTTGGCTCAAGGTAATGACATGCTTTTAGCTCAATTAATATTTGAATTTTCAACTTCCATAAACTCTCTTAATTTTTTTTTATTTACAATATTTCTATTAAAAAAAAGAGTCAAGCTTGTAGTTTGTATCATTCTGACTTTGATTAAAGCAATTAAAAAAAAATAAATATTGTAAATAATATCATGTATAACTCCCCATCCATACCATTAATATTCTTCACACACAATAAGCCAAAACAGTATCACTATACCAAAAAGTCTGCATCAGTTACCAAACAATGAAGTCTAAAATACAATTAAGTTTCGAATAAAAATATTACTCTCACAGGATTTTTCATTATTGAAGTTAGCATTGTTTTAATGCACGCCCATTTGAATTTTGATAAGCCGGTGCGTAGAAAAACAGGTAGACATAAGAAACTATATAATACTGTTTATACCTTGAAAAGAAAAAAAAACATCTAGGCTGTCCAGTTTCTTGCAGAATGCACTTGAATTTCTACATGCTTTCACGTCCTATTTGCTCCTGTTTTGGTGAACTGGTCTTATTTTTTCTTGATTCATCTTGTATGGTAGATCCATTGATGAAAAATTAATGAAAATAATTATTTTTCTTAGAAAATTATCAAAAGGAAAATTCATTTCATTCATACACAGATATGTTCATGTGTGTAGTCACCTTACCAGTAGTGAATATTTGCCTGAGTATCAAATAATTCGTTTTATATTATAGAAAAAAACATCGTGAGTGTTTGAAAAAAATCATTATTACCGGTAGCTCGTTATAACTCAGAGATGAATATTTTACATGTATGTAGTTCTATTAAATTATGTTTTAACACTAATACATATATACAATTGAAAATATATTGTACACTGTTTGCTATTTGAAAGATTATTATTATACACAAAAAACTTAACTATAGATTATACAGTTCTTCGCAGATGAATGAAAGAATCTATAAAAACAAAATTAACTCAATGAATTTTTTCAGTGCATTCTCAACCTAGATCTTTTACTTCAATTTTGGATATATATGATAAATCTAAAGTTCATATGATAGAAGCCTTTCGAGTAAAATTATGACATAAAAACAAACATGCTGTTTTCCTATTTTCTGCTCATAAACATAGCTTGACCGTATTTTGCTGATAAATAGAATACTAATTTAGGAAACGTAGTTACTTTATGCTTGTGTCCACTCAATAAAAACGTTTGATGACTTTGTTTTAGAAACAAGCTTACTCTAGTTTAATATTTTGTAATGTATGGCTAAGAACACATTTCTGTAAAATATGTGCCTAGTGCTAATAAAGAATTGAAATAATATATAATAATAGAAAATATAAAAAAAACTTAAAGAAGTAGAAAGAAGTAGGTTCACAAACACGATAAAGTGGCCCTGTCCATATACCAATTAAAAGTTCCAAGGTCCCACTTTGAACATCAAAATAAAGAAGAAACTGAGTGCTTTCATTTCCTATAAAAGATTTTCCTCTGAGAGTACAAGTGTAGAAATACAGGTTTTGTTCAACTGCAATGTACTTCAATTTTGAAGAAAATGAGTGAATTTTAGCATTTTCTACTAATGATACAAATATAAGCCCACCCTGAGATCAAATATGTAAAATATATTTTATGTAATTTTTTTTAGGAATTAGAATCCTCCGAAACAGTTCTTTCTTTATATATTTAACATTTTAGATCAGAGGTTGGGGGGCTATGCAAAATATTCTATAACAGCTTTCATTTTTGGCCATTTTGAAAGTAATTTTCTCGATTTGGGGGAAATGACAAAAATTCATGACGTCAAAATACATAGACTAAAGAGAAAATTACATCATTTTTAATTGTTATGCAATCACCAAGAATTCAACTTATATTTAACATATTGTCAACTAGATTTGTGAAGTACCGGTTTTCAGAAATTTACAGGGCAAAAAAAGGCTCAAAGTGATCCTTGTTCATTATATTATAAAGATAAATAATGTTCATTAAAATTCTGTCCTAGCACATCATAAAAAGTAAAGCCACTGAATGGCACAAATTTTTATACATTTATTTTTCGGGGAAACAATTCAGTTGTACGAGGACCGTTCAAAAATTACGCGGATTCTGCTTTTACATGTGTATTTACTCTTACAAACGTCATAAAGTAATGAAATTTCACAGAAATATGCATCTTAAAGATTCCAATCAATTTTGGGCAAAATTTTTGTATTTGAAAAATATCTACTAAAGTATCAGTATGTTGATATCCCTGATGGAGAGGTATGAAGCGCGATAAAAAAAAATGGAACAAAAGCATGCAGAATCCAAAATTTAACTCAATAATTTTCTATAATTAGCGATATTTTTCATCAATTTTCTCAAATGTGTCTTTATATTATTCTATTATTCTGTATATATATTTCTGACGTGATTTTGTTTGTTTTTTTTTTTTTTTTTTTTTTTAATTACGTTTTTTAAGTACTTACAAAAGTATAGTGATTTTTATCTGATGCGATTCCCATAAAAACGACTGTGAAAATGACGTCTCCTGAATATGCAAGTTTCGAGATTATCTCCCTTGGTGCGCTCTTTCGTCGAGGAGGTGCGTTTCGTTGCCGCGTAAACAGACAGGTGGGACAGATACTGAAACACTGTGTATATTGAATATATTGCATCATCAATATACCGGTTTGTCATAACTACACAATTGTCGGGATGCACTCTACAACTCGAGAATAACCGAATTAAAAATAAAGACATCATTTTTAAAGCAAAAAATTGTAACAAAAAAGAAAATATCAGTGGATGTGAGACTTTTCGGACGAGGGAAGAGATATGGACCTCTAATAAATACGGTACACATGCATCTGATCTTTGCACATCTGCAATCTAAATGATATAATGATTCTTTTCCTTATTATAACTTAAAAAACACTAACTTTTTAGAAAATGTTCGTACAATCAAGAAAATCGCTTACTTTTTATAAAGACTACGACGTTTCTTTCGTTTTCAAGTACCCAATAATTGATAGTAGATTTGTAAATATGCATAGCTGAGCTTGATAAAATCATCAAATGTATCACTGCTTTAGCATTATTATCTTTCTATAACATTTAATAAATTTTAAAAGCCATAAACATCTTTCATTTATTTAAGCATGTTTATATACAGAAACAACCTGTCCCACCTCCATGCTGAAATGGATACTTTTTGCGCCTCTAACGAAGGAGAGATACAATCTCGAAACTCGCGTATTGACGGAACACCACACTTTTGTTCAATTATGTGTAATGCTCGAGATATCGGCAACAAAGATCCAAAATATGCAAATAACTATATCCGGACTGTATAAAGAACGTGATTGACAGTCGCCAATGGCACACTATATTTCATAAATACCTGTAGTTTTTGGTTTTAAAACAAAAAAGAGTATGCTTTACTTGTTTGATAGATTTTAAGCGTGACAAGAAATGGTGTATGGATGTTAAATAGGTAATTTAAGCTGTACAGGAACTCTTGGGAAAATGTTATAAAAATGAAAGCTAAATCACATATTTTTACAATAATGCCTGTGACGTCTAAGATTTGGTGCTCCTTGACTTAATGATATGTCCTAATGAATCACTCAAATTTGATGCCAATTTACAAAACTTTGATATGAAATTTTGAAGATCGTATAAGTCAAAATTCTTTATATATAATTGTGACATTTTGTCCGATTATATCGTCAAATATTTCTTATCTGTGCAGTAAGTCCGCGTAAATTTTGAACTGCCTTCGTATCAGAATGTGATATGTATATGAATAAATTTACTTATATTAATAAAAATAATTGATTTATCGGTCAGAAAGTTAAACCGTCCAAAGGTATTGTTCGCTTAGTTTGATAAAAAAAAAAGGAGCTAGGAATCACCACTGACCATTTCCGGTAAGACAACTGTGTAACGTAAAGCAAATAAAATTGAATATGCATTGGTTAAACTGTGTATTTTTGTGATGCTCAGAAAACACATAAATTTGCCCTCTGTTTTCATTGTTTAAGATGTCTAGGCTTCTTTTCTTCTTCCAGACTACAAAATTTTGATGAGTTCTTTCGGCAGAAAAATGTTCATACAATGTTTACTAAATACACATTGTACCTCCAAACGTTAGAGAGTAGTTCAAGGAGTAATTAGGAAGCAAAAAATGCGTCAAAATGTAGAAAAAAAGTCATCTTTACTTTTATTATTACTGAATTTGTAATCAGTGTGCCTTTCTTGTTTTAAGCCTCCAAATATTCCATTAATCATATCACCTATCTGATATCCTGTAATATGTAAAATGACAATTACAGTTGTGAGATTAAATTAAAACTAAAAATACCATTGCTTTAATCTGTATTATTAAATTTGAATAATCTCTCTCTCTCTCTCTCTCTCTCTCTCTTCCCCCTCTCTCTGCTTTATTTGAAGAAAAAGAGGGAGTACAAATTTAAAATTGAGAATACATTTGGATCTCGAGAAGCTGATTAATACCTTTTTCACAGTCATGTTATTTCAAACCTGTTTTACACCCTCCTTGGCAAGCTCCAGACTTAGGGTGACACTTCTTAGCGTTGAACAGTTTATACTACAAGTACTCTCACAATTTCTTCCACATATTCATACTGGACATACCAAGGTGAAATGCTTATAATGTATGATATTCAGCGTGGTTTGCCATTATCCATTTTGGAAAGGAAAATTCAATGTGAATGAGTCAATGGAAACAAATTTCATTTTAAAAATCATTTACTTCTAGATATGAAAGTGTGAATAGTATAAAATATTAAGATTTAATTGAAAGCTTACCCTAGTTAACTACAATAAACTATAGTAAACTATAGTTTTCAAAGCAAATAAAGTGTTATTTTTGTTATTTTTTATTGTAAAGGCACTAATAAACTTTATCAATAAAATCTTATCAATATTGATTGTTTAAAAAAACGTGACATATTATTTACAAAATAAGAGGAGTGATCAAAAAGAACTGTCTTTATATTTTAAAAAACAATTCAGATCATAATGAATTTTTGAACACATATGGCCGGTTGCGTATCTATGACTCGGATAAGTACAGCTCAGTGGTTGATCCGTGGATCACGTAAGCCGGGTTTAAACCCCAGTTGAGTCGGATTTACCAGAGTCACATTTCTGTTGCACGCTATAAAATTAAGTAAGGTTTACCTAATCTTGACTTATCCATATATAAATATTGCATGTAACTGAGTGTAAAATTGAAAAATTTCACCCCAAGAAAACCATTGTCAACCGAGGCGCAACCAAGGTTGACAATGGTTTCCGAGGGGTAAAAATTTTTCAATGTTACACTCAACTACATGCAATATTTATTATATTATACTGCATGTTATATACTAATACATATAACAACAAACAGTGCGCGCATAAATTCTGTGCAGTCTCTATTTTGTTTAGATATCACCCGTCGTCAAGCACTGCTGACTGTTGCTACGCTGGAGGGCATTGCGTCATTATTCGGCGGGTAATAGTGTTTTTTAACAAATGTTTCTCGACCAATCAGATTCAACTAATTTACATGAAAGAAGGATATGGAGATTACGAACAGTATTCAATCTCAAAGTCCATAAAACAATACAAAATAGGAGCAGAGCAAACACGGACGTCCGAAACATCAGAGGTTGGATCAGGTGCCATGGAGGAGTGGGCATCCCCTGCTGACCGGCCACATCCGCCGTTTGCTCTTTGTCATGATCAGGTAATTACGGAAAAATCCGTCGTCAATTCAGTGTACTAACAATTAGTATGAAAAACGTCAGTCAGCATTTGACTCATTGAAAAATTGTATTTGATGACAAGGTCATTGTAACGACCATAGAACTTACAAAATGATGACTTTAAACAAGACTGCTGATATTCTTGTTTCATCAACTTGTTTGTCAATAATTTACCTCGTTTTAGAAATTGTTCATACATAGAGCATGCTCTTGCGTATCGAATTAACTGAGATATATATACCCCGTATGTAGGTGATAAAGGTATTTTGCTGCATAAGTAAGGAAGTTGACGATAGAAAAGTTTAAGTCATCACGTTTATCATAAAGCTTGGTAGTTAGATTACTATTAACTCTTTTTTTTTTAGTAAAATATCCAAGTATGAAACAGATGTGTCAGACTCTGTGGTATCTTTTATTTCAAGCTCACCAGGATATATCGTATTGACGTAGGAATGGAACTACCATTGTTAATTGACAATACATGTATATGTAAATGTCGAGTTGAAGACCACAACAAGTGTTTTTTTTTCTTTTGACGCATTAGATTTTGCATAAATTCTGCTCCATATGAATATAAAATAGGTCTGCTAACAACGGAGCGCAATTTGTACCCATGGGAATTTTAATAGGTCGTTGGAATACCTGGTCTCCAAAAACCACATAGATATTGTCAATCAAAAATCTTTTAAATAACTTAAGAGTTCTTGTGTGTACAATCAGATTTCTTTTTTAACAAAATGATTTTGCAAATGACCAATGACCAGGAACGTAAATTAACGAGTTCCATTTTTATTGAAAAAGCAGCTGTCAATAATATCAAACAGCCTCGACTTAAATTTATCCTGGGGAATGATTGTTTATAAAGTTGAGAAGTCGTAAGTTTTAAGCTGCTGATTTTGGTAATTTTTTGTGATTTCAAATTGTCTAAAAGTTCATTGGAATTTATGAGTATCCATATCTGATTTACACCACTTTTTAAATATATTGTTGCACAGTACTCTTGGAGCTCTTCCTTCACTACTGTCAATATCTTAGTGAGGAGTAACGAAAGAGGCTGGGTTGAACATTTACTGGAACCCGCAATGTATCTTTGTTTGTAAGGATTTTTATAAGTTTCGAAATCTAATATATATTTGGGTAGTTCAAATTCATTTTGGCTCTGTGGAATATTAAAAATATTTAAAACTGACATATGATTTTGAAGAATTTCTTCTTTAGAAAGAGAAGTATGAGTATGTGTAGGATTACCACTTGTAGAATTAAATCCAAGCTCTTCTAAAATACAGTTTATATAATGAGCCTTACAAACGAAGACAATGTTATTACCTGCTTTGTCGGCAGGGACCAGTGCGCACTGATCATGTAATCTATCTAATTCCTTTTCACTTCTGGATTATTGAACAAGGAAGGAAAGATGGTTTTCATATTGCCTCTCAATCTTTTAATACGCGACCTTAATATGGATCTAATACATTTAATCCATTCTGACAAGGTGTCAACGTCTTCTTTTTCATATGCCCATCGTCTGGCGTAATTTTCAAGAGAATCCATGATATTAATGAAATTCTGTCCCCAATTGAATTTAAGGATCGGGGTTCCCTATATTTAGGACCTTTTAAAATAAGTGATCTGAAGTCCTCATTATTAACTATATTTACGTCACCTGTGATAACGTGTCCAGCAAGACTATATTTATAGGACGAAGAAGAACATGAACACGATGGAGAATAATGCTTCAGATACTCGGTGTAACACTATAAAATGTTGAAGGATAATAGGTTTCCTAATATTATAGCACTTCAAAACAAAGAACGAGGACGCTTTTGATTGGTATTCGGCAGGAATCGGTTCGTAATTGAAAAGTGAAAATTTTATCTACATGTCACATGAAATTTTAACAATTTTTTAATTTATCTGGTTCCTGTGAAACAGGAAAGGAAAATATTTTTCCAAAATTGAGCTTTGACTTGCTAAAAAAAATAACTTGAAAATTGGCCAGATTAGACATTTGGTACAAAATGGTACATTTTTAAACACGTTAAGACCCAGCGACCACGAAAAATGACCTTTCCTAAAAAAATCCAAATGTGTGAATGTGGTGCTCCTTTGTCTTTTTAAAATCATCTGTATATGTGTAGCGTTGATAGCTCAGTATGTTGGGCTACCTGCTCAGTGCACTCGAAGCGAAAAGTTTTTGAAACGTGCCTTGCATGGGGCATTAATTTCTTTTCATGCAAACAACCATTTATTTTGTCAGCTTCGTTTTATGTACTGATGCATGAAAATTTTGAATTAGATGAATTTTGGTTTAGTTTAGTTCTCGAGTGAAATCAATTCCAATCTTCTGTTCTATAATGTACATGTACACGTACACGTATCATGCATCTATGCATTAAATATTTAGGTGTTTATTTTTTGTGAAACATTACTATGTTATAGTACCACCTAGGGGAAAAACGGACATAAATGTTACAATCTCACAAAGTCTTTCAAACTAAATGAATAAAGACCTATGGACGTGTTTGTAAAATCTGACCAAATATGTTCAGCCAACCAAATCATGGACATTTAAATCATAAATGTTTCGTACAAATGATTCCTGTAGATCACACGCCAAATGCGCCTGTCTTCTTTAATATACTAGTAACTGGTTGAAAATTGAAAGGATATAATTAAAAACAAGGATATATATTGATGTTAAATTATAAATTGAAAATGCAGAAAAATGCAATATAATTTAATTCAAATCACGGCTTCTTTCATCGAAACTCAAACCATAAGAAAATATAAAATCGCACACAGAATAAAGCTTTTGCAAACGACTGAAGAGAAGAAAACAGGAATGGGGCATTTTTAATAAGTAATTTAGAAACAATACCAAAAGACAAGATATAAGTAAATAATAAATGAACAATGTATAAATTTAGATTTTTAGTTTAAAATCAAATGAAAAAACTCATGGACATGCCCTCCCTCCCCCCGAGCCGGTTCCTATGGCCATGAGGATAGCCTGATTATTCAAATAATAACTGAAAGACTTTTTATCTCTAGGAAATTAGGCGTTATTAAAACTTATTGGAATGTGTATCATCAGCTGTTCGAAAGTGTAAAATTCGTAATTTGAATTAAATTTGGTATATTAGAAAAAAAAGTTTCTATAAAATACCTGTTTATGTACATTAATGTATATTAAAAGTATCTTCTAAAACTTTATAAATCGGCACATTGAGTAGCTGTTGAAGAGTTATACAAAAAGAAAAATCCCCATGCAATATGGCCTTAAACATTTTCTTAAAGAATAGCTTTTTTAATACTGAAAAGTCTATCAATGCAATCATCATTATATAAAACATTTCTGCAACATAGAAATGTTTCTAAATATCGAAATATTCTAACCAAATATCCATGGAAACTTTATTAAGCTGGGTTTAAACCACTCCTACACCAGGTTCAGAATTTACCGTACTTATGAGCCGTGCAACGCGAAAACTTGGATTTAAACCCGGAATTATTGATAGTAGGTTTTAAATCCGAGATACGCAACCGGCCAATGGAGTCATATATTATGTTCTATATACAGCATATGTAATAAAATATTTTGTATCATGTTTGTGGCGTCACATTGTGAAATGACGTCAATATGTAGATCACTTGTGATAAAAATGGTTGATTCAATCATACTCGAAAAAGAACTATAGTGATCAATTTGAAAACTTTGATTTACTGTAGTTAACTATGCAGTGCAGTTATGGTAAGCAATGGAAATATCGGCAATATTTTGTAACTAAAAATGTATTCATAATCGGGATGGCGATTATTTTTAGTTTATTATTTATATCGGATAAATTTAATTATGGATAATTCATATTGAAGACGATAAGATTTCATATTTAGACCTGTCCCGTGATGCAACAGTCACGTGATTTTAAGACCTTTACCTGCAGTATTGATATTACTTTTAAATTTCACTAGTGCAAGAGCATAATCAAGTTAAAATTCCAAGCTTAGTTTATAAATATTTTCATAATGCATTGTATTTTGTGAAAAGTGCTGCAATGCTATCTAAATTCTGCAATTTTATTGTTAAAATTATATTTGTATGACCGAATGCTGTATTTTTTGCTGGTAAACGGCATGATATAATGATAAAATTAAATTATTTTAAAGATTCCATCAGGATCGCAGCACTTTTCAGATACCTCAATACCTCTGGAGTTGAATTGTAAAAGCCTACTACAGTGTATGATCCATTGAGTGTATGCCCTTACACTAGGTCAATTTATTAAGACCCACACATTACCCTCCTATGTGCTTGCAAACAAATATACGGCAGTGTCGATTAAATACGTAATATACAGAAAATATATTAATAAAATCGTGAAGAAGACATTGAATTCAATTTAATGGCGTATAGAATATCTGTAAATTATATTAAATTTAATTACAGAATACATTTTTCGTTTAAAAATATTAGCCTCTTCACGGTAACTGCGGTACTGCTCTTCTGCAGGGCAAATTAATAACGTTTGGCGGAATTTTTGAAGATAGATAATTAAATGACGTTTTTAAAACAATTGCCTTAACGTCATATTTCACCAAATTTAATCATTTTGCCCTGCAAAAGAGCAGTACCTCAGTTATCGTGAAAGGGTCTATTACATGATCTGCCTCTTACTGCATAGAAACTACGTCACGTTTTATGAAATGACGTCATATTGACAAGTGGATTACGGTCAGTGACTTGTTTATAACTTGTGATATGGGGTTTAACTAACGACAAAACAGAATTCTGTAGTAAGTTTTAATGTAGTTTCATGATTTCTTACAGGTTAAATTAGCAATTCACCTCATTTTGTGGTATTTTAAAGAATTGTTGTACATGTATGACGTATATTTTGTATGATGTCATAGTTAAGTTTTCCCGTAAGGCTCCAACCCCTTTTTGTAACCTTAACTGTGCTGCGACTTTGACACTACAGTGAACACTTTGAAAACTTTGATTTACTTTAGTGATAACTTTGCCACTTTGATTTACTATAGTTCTTGTTTATGAACACAAGGGACTTGCCACAAGTTTTGCCATTGATTGGATTGGTTGTTTTAGTGAAGAGAGGAGATGTTTAAAAGTGATGTTTGTTCTATTACCCAGTGTAAGCAAGCTGGGGAAGAGATATGTTCTTTGTTAAGCAATTCAATATGAAAGATACAACACACATTTTGAAAAGATCTTAATCTTGATTTTCATCCGATTGCAAAATTCTTCTTAAAGCACTGTATATTTTTTTTTCGAACTGACGCATTTGTTTGTACTGAAAGTTCCGTTTTCTGTATATTTTTGTTTTGGAAAAATGATTAGTACTACAGGTACACTGTTCTAAACTATTTATACCCCCAAATTTATGCTTTTGAATCAAAACATTTCTTAACTTTGTGATTTTTATTATTACATAGGAAAGTATTTAAGTTTTCTTCAAAAGCGATCATAACATCACCTGTAGGATTTGGTAGGACAAGAAAATTTAGTTTTATTATATCTTCAATTTTTTTAAAGTTCTAATTAATAACTACCATCTGATGAAAATCAGTAGAAAACTTAACACTGAGTAAATCAAAGGATGTAGTACTGGGATCAGACTTCCATCTTGAGTGATGAAGTACATCTTTTGAGAAATTTTTTTTACATCCAGTCAAGTAGTTTTGTTTTTGAAAAAAATTGTATTTGTGAGATTGATGCAAAAAAGTCTAGCACTCTTGGAATTTCATCCAATGAGCTTGGAGAGCCATCAGAAATAACATCTGCTTATAGGGATAACTTGTATTCTTCATCATCAATAGATATACCCTTTATATCTTTATTTATTTTTTTCTAATTGAAATGCCGTAAAGGGGTTTTCTTGGGTGTGTGTGTAAAATTTGGCATTTGCCTGCTCTATGGTATGTTCAAAAAGGATAGTGTTACACACAGACAGAATGTAAAAATTTGACCTTGAACTCTGATCTTTTGACCTCAAAATCAATACGGGTCTTCCTTAGGCCACAGGGAGTTGATATGTAAATGTCATTGCAAAAGCTCAAAGGGTTCTTGAAATATCGCGCGGAAACGAAAGTGTTATAACAGACAGAATTTGGGAATTTATGTCCTTGACCTTTGACCTTTTGATCTCGAAATCAATAGAGTTCTTATTTAGTCCATAGGGAGTTGCTATGCAAAATTTCATTGTGAAAGCTCAAAGGGTTCTCGAGATATCGTGTGGAAACGAAAGAGTTACAGACAGACAGCTAGACGGATGGACAGACCCAAATTAATATCCCCCACTTTTCAAAAAAAAAAAAACAAACAAACAAACAAAAAAACAAAAAAAGGTACGGTGGAATAGGATCACCCTGTCTACAACCCCTTTCAGGGCAGAAATATTGAGACACACCCCATTTTGAATAAATTAAGATTTTATATCATTATAGAAACATTTTATCTCGTTTCTAATTGACAGACCAGATATAAAGAAACGAAGTGTTTGATATATGAAGTTCCATGCAATGGATCGATCAAACGCTTTTATAAAAGTCGATACACATTAAGGTATTTGTTTCTATTTGACGAGACATTTCTCGGTAATGAAAACGTTTTCCTACATGTAACAACAATTTATTTTTTTTATAGACATGATTGATAATCAAAAAAAACTTTGTCAACGTTATTAATAATCGAGGCACAATTGTTAGAGCGTTTGCTTTAGTTTTGTGAATATGAATACCGAGAAGGATTGATTAATTGATCGACTAATTACTATTTATCGCCCAGTCGGCAATGTTTCATTCATATTTCAGCGAGTCGGTTCTTCGACTGAGGCTTTATAAAACCGAGGTCCCATGTCGCAGTAAATGCTGGCACTGAACAGATCCCTCAATGTTCAATTGCCATAAGAAACGAGTTTAAATCAAAACATTTTCAACCGGCAAGTGGTAGTGTTTCTATATGATTAAAAAAAATCGCGAGAAGGACGTTTAACAACATAAAAATCATATTAATGAGACATAACATTCAAAAAGCGCATCTTCATATTTTTATCATATTTAGAAATATGCAGGTTTTTTTTCTAGATAAAGCAAAATAGTTTCTTCGAATATCTTAAAACAAATGCAAAAGAACGCATTTTCTATTCAAGAGTTTGAGGAGAATCTTCCTTTTCGATATTTGCTGTGGATGAGCTCTCCCCGCGGCCGATGGAAATAAACCCGTCTAATATACTGATTTCAGATCATTTATTACTTTCTTGTACGAGGAAAATTCCTTTGTACTTTTCACTTTTTTCAAAGCCTTTTCAAAACAACCGTGATTTGGGATTTGAAAGCCACATGCCAGCAGAAGTGGTCAAATGTATCCCGGACTACCCCAGCGAGGTAAATATGATTCAGTCACCGTGCAGAAATCGGTGTTCAGATTTTAGAACGCAGTTCGCAGTTCGCCATTCGCAATTCAAAAGTGAACTGCATTCTAGAACACAGTTCGCAATTCAAAATTTAAACATACGCTGTGTGGTCTGAAATTTTCTGGTTGGGGCACTAGTGGTCAGTTGACACTTCTGTGAAAAAATGGTGATGGTATCATCTCTAGTGTCCGAGATATGGCCCTCCAGTTTTTAGAACTGCTATATAATACTATACGAATAAAGATCAGGCTGGGACCATCGAAGACCCCTACCCCTGGGTCTGAAATTTTGTGGGTGGGCTACTAGGGGTATGTTACCACTTCTGTGCAAAAATGGAGATGGTTCCATCTCTAGTTTCCGAGATATGGCCCTCCAGTTTTTAGCCCTACTATATAATACTATTCGAATAAACATCGGACTGGGGCACATTGAAGTCCTTTACCCCCTGGGTCTGAAATTTTGGGGGTGGTGTACTAGGGGACAGGTACCACATTTGTGAAAAAATGGTGATGGTACCATCTCTAGTTTCCGAGATATGGCACTTCAGTTCTTAGCTCTATATTATAATACTATACGAATAAACATCGGGCTCGGGGACATCGAAGTCCCCTACCCCTGGGTCTGACATTTTGTGGGTGGGATACTAGGGGTCAGTTACCACTATTGTGAAATAAATGGTGATGGTACCATCTCTAGTTTCTGAGAAATGGCCCTCCAGTTTTTAGCCCTACTATATAATACTATACAAATAAACATCGGGCTGGTGGACATCAAAATCCCCTACCCCTGGGTCTGCAATTTTGTGGGTGGGCTACTAGGGCTCGGTTACCACATCTGTGAAAAAAATGGTAATGGTACCATCTCTAGTTTCCAAGATATGGCCCTCCAGTTTTTAGAACTACTATATAATACTATACGAATAAACATCGGGCTGGGAGACATCGAAATCCCCTACCCCTGGGTCTGAAAGTTTGTGGATGGGGTACAAGGTGTCAGCTACCACATCTGTGAAAAAAATGGTGATGGTACCATCTCTAGTTTCCGAGATATGGCACTCCAGTTACTAGAACTACTATATAATACTATACGAATAAACATCGGGCTCGGGGACATCGAAGTCCCCTACCCCTGGGTCTGACATTTTGTGGGTGGGATACTAGGGTTCAGTTACCACTATTGTGAAATAAATGGTGATGGTACCATCTCTAGTTTCTGAGAAATGGCCCTCCAGTTTTTAGCCCTACTATATAATACTATACAAATAAACATCGGGCTGGTAGACATCGAAATCCCCTACCCCTGGGTCTGCAATTTTGTGGGTGGGCTACTAGGGCTCAGTTACCACATCTGTGAAAAAAATGGTAATGGTACCATCTCTAGTTTCCAGGATATGGCCCTCCAGTTTTTAGAACTACTATATAATACTATACGAATAAACATCGGGCTGGGAGACATCGAAATCCCCTACCCCTGGGTCTGAAATTTTGTGGATGGGGTACAAGGTGTCAGCTACCACATCTGTGAAAAAATGGTGATGGTACCATCTCTAGTTTCCGATATATGGCCCTTCAGTTTTTAGCCCTACTATATAATACTATACGAATAAACATCGGGCTGGCGAACATTGAAGTCCCCTACCTCTGGGTCTGAAATTTTGGGGGTGGGGTACTAGGGGTCAGTTACGACTTCTATGAAAAAAAGTGGTGATGGTACCATCTCTAGTTTCCGAGATATGACCCTCCAGTTTTTAGCCGTACCACTTAATACTATACAAATAAACATCGGGCTGGTGGACATCGAAATCCCAGACCCCGAGATTTGAAATTTTGTGGGTGGGGTACTAGGAGTCAGTTACCACTCCTGTGAAAAAGTGGTGATGGTACCATCTCTAGGTTCCGAGATATACTCCTCCAGTTTTTAGCCCTACTATATAATACAATACGAATAAACATCGGGCTGCGGAATATCGAAGTCGCCTACCCCGGGGTCTGAAATTTTGTGGGTGGGGTACTAGGGGTCAGTTACCACTTATGTGAAAAAATTGTGATGGAACGATTTCTAGTTTTTGAGAAATGGGTCTCAAGTTTTTATATTTCTCATTAATACACCACAAGATAGCCACTTTTCCTTAGGACTAAGAATAACGTTAAAGAATGAGTGCACTTAAGCTATGAGAGTTGGATCCCGATGTTTTGCGCAAAATAAAATTCCAAAATTCATTAAATTTATGTTTTATAGGTATTAAACAATGTCTTAAGAGCAGGTTTTGGTATATTATATTACATGAAAGTATTAAATAATGCTGAACGACATTAGCCTTTGAGACTGGGGTCTAACAGTTTTGTCTCATTTCTATTGTTATTCATATGAATACCAGTTTTCAACGACTTTGTTTCCATCGAGCCGCAACTTGGCCATTTTTCTTATTTGCACAGAATATGTATTTTAACTTAAACTTATACATATCCAAAGGACAATGTTGGCCAAGTTGCGGCTCATAGCTAATTTTAAATAAAAATGTCCCCAAACTAGGGTCGAAATAGCTACTAAATTAACCGGTCACTGAGCAACAACGATTGATATTATAATCACCTTTCTCATGTGACCTTCTGCTGTTCGATACGCCAACGCTTTCATTGAAAATTGTGTTTAAGTCTCTGTTGTGACATTATCTATCCTACTTCCAACTTCAAACTATGGGAGATTTTTGCGCAAATTTTAATAGGGTTTGAAGATTATATGTCTCTTATATATCTTTATGCTTTTCATTAGGGGTGTTTTGAAAGAATTCTGATATTGACAATGTCACTAGTAAGTACATGTATAGGCTTATGTCGCCTCTGTATTATGGTCTGCACAGCGAGACATTTACCCAATCCCTTAACATTAGAATCATTTTTTAAAAATAATTGTGCACCATGAAATCAATACGAACTCTCTCTCTTCTCCATTTCAATTCGCAATGCGAAAAAATCATATGTGCTAATGTTTACATTCCACAACCATGCGGTTTAAATGTCTCCGCCTATTTGCGGATACCTTAGATTCGAAAGTGGTCCCGTTCAAATTTCCGGAATTTAAGGCTTTTACATGTTCTTTTCAATTACATTTTTCTGTAATCATAGAAATATGTATGACAAAAAATTCTAGAAATAAATATCAAGAGCATATGCTTGCACATTAATCATAGCTTAATTTAGCGATATATTGTAATGTTAAGCTTAAAATGGGTAGTTGAAAAGGTTCCAAATGACGTACTTAAGTGCACTCATTCTTTGTTAAAGTGCAAGGATGTGTCAATCAAACTCGCAAAAAAATTTCAAGTTTTAATAACTTTCAAATGAAATAAGATTTTTAATTAATTTTTGTTTGAAATGCTATTAAAATATATATGTCGTAATATTATGGAAAAAAATATTGACTTCAAATCTGTGTCCAAGTACCTTTAAAGTTTTCTCTCGTTGGTTTGCCAAATAAACAATGTTTTATGAAATATCAATACCAATATAAATATAAAAAATAATCTAAGTATCCAAACTTTTGAAAACTGACTTGGAGATAGGCAGGAGAACAATACTAACGTTCGCAGTTCTTTAATAATACTTACACAGATTCATTACATAATGCGATTGTACACCTCATATTTTACTTTTTGATCTGACACTTATTTCGGCTTTAGCTCAGTTCAAAACTCAGTTTTAAATTAAGGTAACTATCCAAGATATTTTCATCAAACTTCGTATTCTGATGGATATTGATGAGAGCTATGCAACTGCATCAACATTTTTTTTACCTTTCCTTTGACATTGACCTCACTTTTCTTATATTAGTGTTTAGCTCAGTTTTAAAGAAACCATTCGAGATGGTGTTATCAAACTTCACATGTTGATACATACTGATGAGAGCTATGCAACTGCATCAAGTTAATTGACCTTATATAACCTCTTCTATGACCTTGACCACACTTTTCTGAAATAAGTGTTTAGCTCAGTTTAAAAAAAAACATCCAAGATATTTTTTTTCAAACTTCATGTACTGATACATAATGATGGGAGCTTTTCCATTGCATCAACATTTTAGACCTTGACCTTTCCTTTGACCTTGACCTCACTTTTCTTAAATGAGTGTTTTGTTAGTTTTTAACATACAATTCAAGGTAGTTTTATCAAACTTCACATGTTGGTACATACTGATGAGAGCTATGCAACTGCATCAAACTTTTTGACCATGCCCCTTCCTTGACCTTTACCACACTTTTCTTAAATTGGTGTTTAGCTAAGTTTGAAAGAAACCATCCAAGAAGTTTTATCAAACTTCATATGTTGATATATACTAATGAAAGTTATTCAACTGCATCAACATTTTTGACCTTGACATTTCCTTTGAACTTTCACCACACTTTTCTTATATTAGTGTTAAACTCAGTTTTAAAGAAACCATCGAAGATATTTTATCACACTTCATATACTGATGAGGACTTTTCAACTGCACCAACAATTTTGACCTTGACCTTTCCTTTGACCTCACTTTTCCAAAATTAGTGTCAAACTTAATATGCTGATACATAATGATGTAAGCATTTCAAGTACATCAACGTTTTGTCTTTGACATTTCATTTGACCTGGACCTCATTTTTATCAAATTGTGTTTATGTGAATTTTAAAGAAACCATTCATAATGTTTTTGTTTCAACTTTATATGCTGATACATACGGATGAGATCTGTTCTACTGTATCACAAGTTTTTGACCATGACCTTCATTGACCTTGACCTCATTTTTCTGAAACTTCATATGCTGATACATACTGATGTAAGTATTCAACTGCATCACTTCCAAGATATTCTGAACAAATTTCATACAAATTTTCATGTTCCATTACTAATACCCCGGTACACCTTCGGCGGGGCATTTATGTCCAATGGAAATATATCTATTTTCTTCCTGTGACATTGAACGTGCACAAAAAACATTGAATAAAGATCAAGTCAAACCCTCAAGGCATTATCAATCTTTGTATATAAGAAAAACCCACCAAATTTATCCATAAGTAAGATATGGACTAGATCACAGATTGTGCATTTTTTCTTTTAGTCACATTGAACTTGCACAAAATAATTTGAATCAAGGTCATGACTCACCGTCAAGTCATTAGCAATCTTTGTGTAAAGTGGTAGATTCAGGTTTTTTGCATAGAAAATATAATTATGAACATTTTCTTAAAGTTGAACTTGAACTTGCACAAAATAATGTACTTTAGTCAAGTCATGGCACAACCTCAAGTCATAAGCAATCTTAGTGTGAAATGGGAACTCACAAAGTGTATACATATTACATAAAATATTGGCCGGACACGATTTATGAAAAAGTTTCTTCCAGTGACCTTGAACTTGCCAAAATGACCTTAGGCTAAGGTCATGGCACATCCTTGGGTCATGAGTAATCTTTGTACTAGGACGTAAATTCATAAGTTTCATCAAAAGATACATGTGGACCGGACCCGTTTGCACATGTAACCAGACAGCTATACAGACGGACAGACAGCTAGACGGACAAGTTAATTCGTATACACCTCAAAACTTCGTTTGGTGGATAAAAAGAAGAAAGAGAAAACTTATGGCTGATACAAATTATTTTTTTTCAGTTTTTTCAGTTAACAAACGTACCTGGTAGTCCTTTCATACGGTCAATTCATTTATATATCGACTCCACCAAAAAGAGTATTTTGCATATCTGTGAAGTCTATATATACAACTCTATCTATGGATAAACATCATGAAAGAGCAATATCGGTATAATATCAAACAAAAGTTGATAATGAAATTTTTACAACTTAAAAAAAATGAACTTAGATTTTAAATCTTGCTATATAAAATTTTCATATTCATGGAGAAAGAAATCTAAAGATAAATTATAAGAACACTTTTATTAGGGCCTATAAATCATATCTAAAGATATTCGCTAAATACTGGATATCCTCTTCCACTTTAATTAAATTTGAATTCGTCCTCTGTAAAGATCCCCCCTTCTTTGATTGCTGGATTCTTATTAAAATGGTAAACCCCCAATTCCCCAATTACTAAATTATACACATGTACATGTACATCTTATCTGTTTTATTTTAGTAGACACATTTTTGTTAAGAAATATAATTCCGAAATGACAATATAGGTGAAATGAACTTTCAGAGGTGAATGACATTACAATTATTGAAATGAAATATAAAAATCAAAGTAATCGGAATATAAACTCGAGTTGTTTTTTTCCAATTTCTGATGTAAATACAGAAACAATGCGATAAATTATTTACAAGTATTACATGGAAGCTAAATATAGTTTCGCATAAAATCAAGGGGGGGGGGGGTTCCGAAGAAAACAATGACAAGAATGGGTTTGCCTGCTATTTATAGGAATGAAAAACATGCATTCAACATATCGAGCCCGATGTTTATTCGTATAGTATTATATAGTAGGTCTAAAAACTAGAGGACCATATCTCGGAAACTAGAGATGGTACCATCACCCATTTTTTCACAGAAGTGGTATCTGGCCCCAAGTACCCCATCCCCAAAATTTCAGACCCCAGGGTAGGGGACTTCGATGTCCCCATCCCGATATTTATTCGTATAGTATTATATAGTAGGTCTGAAACCTAGAGGACCATATCTCAGAAACTAGAAATGGTACCATCACCATTTTTTCACAGAAGTGGTATCTGGCCCCAAGTACCCCACCCCCAAAATTTCAGACCCAGGGGTAGGGGACTTCGATGTCCCTCAGCCCGATGTTTATTCGTATTGTATTATATAGTAGGGATAAAAACTAGAGGACCATATCTCGGAAACTAGAGATGATACCATCACCATTTTTTCATAGAAGTGGTATCTGGCCCCAGGTACTACACCCCCAAAATTTCAGACCCCAAGGTAGGGGACTTCGATGTCCCTCAGCCCGATGTTTATTCGTATAGTATTACATAGTAGGGCTAAAAACTAGAGGACCATATCTCGGAAACTAGAGATGATACCATCACCATTTTTTCATAGAAGTGGTATCTGGCCCCAAGTACCCCACCCCCAAAATTTCAGACCTCAAGGTAGGGGACTTCGATGTCCCTCAGTCCGATGTTTATTCGTATAGTATTATATAGTAGGGCTAAAAACTAGAGGACCATATCTCGGAAACTTCATTACCAACCATCACCATTTTTTCACAGAAGTGGCATCTGGCCCCTAGTACCCCACCCCTAAAATTTCAGACCCCAGGGTAGGGGACTTCAATGTCCCCGAGCCCGATGTTTATTCGTATTGTATTATATAGTAGGGCTAAAAACTAGAGGTACATATCTCGGAAACTAGAGATGGTACCATCACAATTTTTTCATAGAAGTGGTATCTGGCCCCTAGTACCCCACCCCCAAAATTTCAGACCCAGGGGTAGGGGACTTCGATGTCCCTCAGCCTGATGTTTATTCGTATTGTATTATATAGTAGGGATAAAAACTAGAGGACCATATCTCGGAAACTAGAGATGTACCATCACCATTTTTTCACAGAAGTGGTATCTGGCCCCAGGTACTCCACCCCCAAAATTTCAGACCCCAAGGTAGGGGACTTCGATGTCCCTCAGCCCGATGTTTATTCGTATAGTATTATATAGTAGGGCTAAAAACTAGAGGACCATATCTCGGAAACTAGAGATGATACCATCACCATTTTTTCATAGAAGTGGTATCAGGCCCCAAGTACCCCACCCCAAAATTTCAGACCTCAAGGTAGGGGACTTCGATGTCCCTCAGTCCGATGTTTATTCGTATAGTATTATATAGTAGGGCTAAAAACTAGAGGACCATATCTCGGAAACTAGAGACGATACCATCACCATTTTTTCATAGAAGTGGTATCTGGCCTCAAGTACTCCACCCCCAAAATTTCAGATCCCAGGGTAGGGAACTTCGATGTCCCCGAGCCTGATGTTTATTCGTATAGTATTATATAGTAGTTCTAAAAACTAGAGGACCATATCTCAGAAACTAGAAATGGTACCATCACCATTTTTTCATAGAAGTGGTATCTGGCCCCAAGTACCTCACCCACAAAATTTCAAACCCAGGGGTAGGGGACGTCGATGTCTCCCAGCCATATGTTTATTCGTATAGTATTATATAGTAGGTCTAAAAACTGCAGGGCCATTTCTCAAAACCTAGAAATCGTACCATCACAATTTCTTCACAGAAGTGGTAACTGACCCCTAGTACCCCACCCACAAAATTTCAGACACCAGGGTAGGGGACTTCGATGTCCCCGAGCCCGACGTTTATTCGTATAGTATTATATAGTAGGTCTAAAAACTAGAGATCCATATCTCGGAAATTAGAGATGGTACCATCACCATTTTTTCATGGAAGTGGTATCTGGCCCCAAGTTCCTCACCCACAAAATTTCAATCCCAGGGGTAGGGGACTTCGATGTCTCCCAGCCATATGTTTATTCGTATAGTATTATATAGTAGGTCTAAAAACTGCAGGGCCATTTCTCAAAACCTAGAAATCGTACCATCACAATTTCTTCACAGAAGTGGTAACTGACCCCTAGTACCCCACCCACAAAATTTCAGACACCAGGGTAGGCGTCTTCGATGTACCCAAGCCCGATTTTTATTCGTATAGCATTATATAGTAGCGCTAAAAACTATAGGACTATATCTCGGAAACATTTTTTCATAGAAGTGGTATCTGGCCCCTAGTACCCCAACCCCAAAATTTCAGACCTCAAACTTATGTTTAGAATTTGAATTGCGAACTGCGTTCTAGAATGCAGTTCACTTTTGAATTGCGAATTGCAAACTGCGAACTGCGTTCCAAAATCTGATTGCCGCAAAAATGACAGTGGTAGCGTTTATTTTCTCAATAATAATGACTTTTTCTATTTATTAAAATTCTCCTCGCCAATTTCAAATTCTGCAAATATCAATTAATACCTTTAGGTTCCTTTGGGGACTGCTTTCTCTCTGTGCAATCATTATTATGCATATCAAAAAGATGAAAGCTTTAAAAAAACTCTTCTGTTAGAAACGACATCTATAGAAGAATGAACGTTGTCATTTCCGTTATATTATCAGTTTTTGTTTTCTATCAAATTTCTATATTATTTAATGGCGCTGCTTTGTTATATGTACATGTAGTTTTTTCTGGGAGTTCAAATCAAGTAATATTTTACGCATTCACATACAATGTGCGTATTCTCTCTGGACTTCTTAATTTCTCTTGCAATCCGTATTTACTCTTTTTTTCTTCACTGAGGGTTAAATAATCAAGGTCATCACACATTTAATGCTGTATTATTATAAATAATGATAGATATGTAATTTGTGAGATGTATGCTCTTTTTTCAAGTTTTGTAATCTTTTAACACTAAGTATTTCAGGACTGTATTATATTTTAGCAAGGTTTTCAAAAGCATGATTTTAAACGCCGGATGTATATACCTTATATACATTGTATATGCACACTATGTGAAGAATTATTAACACTGAACTTTAATAAATTATTCAAATTAATGCATTTGTCCATATCAAAGGTTGACTCAGTGATTAATGCTTTTATTTTAACTTTATACACAATTCCCCACGACAAATTAAAATCCAGGCTTTTTGATATCATTGACAGCTGCTTCTTCAATAAAAATGGAACTCGTAAATTTACTTACCTAGTCATTGGTCATTTGCAA
The DNA here is from genome assembly GCF_032062105.1 of Saccostrea cuccullata. Classification (NCBI taxonomy): domain Eukaryota; kingdom Metazoa; phylum Mollusca; class Bivalvia; order Ostreida; family Ostreidae; genus Saccostrea; species Saccostrea cuccullata. Next base: position 91,272 of record NW_026940899.1, read on the forward strand.
AATCATTTTGTTAAAACAGATTCTGATTGCACACATAAGTACTTTGAAGTTGACATCAAGAAGATGCTTGAGTTTCTGATTGACAACATCTATGCGGTTTTTGGAGACCAGGTATTCTAACAGTCTATTGGAATTCCCATGGGTATAAATTGCGCTCCGTTATTAGCAGACTTATTTTTATATTCATATGAAGCAGAATTTATGCAAAATCTTATGCGTGAAAAGAAGAAAACACTTGTTGTGGCCTTTAACTCGACATTAAGATATATCGACGATGTATTGTCAATTAATAATGGTAATTTCCATTCCTACGTCGATACGATACACGAGGGTTGATCCAAAAGTAATGTCACAGTGTCCATATCTTTTATATTTGGCGTCATATTATCAAATATTATATACCAGAAGATGTACATATATAAATTTAATTAAACTTTGATTTTTTATTCAATAATTTTAACTTAATTTATTTTATAGATGTTTAAAACATATAAGATAGGGGGTGTCGCCGCGTCAAAACCGAACGTGACAAATTAAAGTGTACTCTTTTAAGTATAAAAAAGACGACATTTAAAAAGCATCTTTTAAAAGCACCTAAATGGAAAATACGTTAAAAGACAAAAATTTACATAATTTTCTAGTCTTAAATTGAAAATTATATGACATCACTGCCAATTTTTTTAAAAATATCGTTGATTTATTCCGGTGCATTGAAAAAAGGAAATGTCAAAATGGACAAAAAAGCCAAAACAAACTGTAATTCCTTTTTTCTTCAAAATGGAGAAATCGCCAGTAGAGACAGTTACGTTGATTCACCAGACTTTCGGAGGAAAGAATGTAAATAAGAGACGTGTTTAGACGGTTTCAGCGATTTTCGGTGGGTGATGGGTCATTAAATGCTCAGCAGATGACAAGAATACCGAAAGATGGGAGATGGCGGACGGAAATGTTCAATGGTGCGTGAAGTCAAATAGACAGACGGATAGAGCGATATGTGAAATTTAAAGTTGGTCTTTTACTACTGTTCAATGAATTTTGACAGAAATAATTATGAAAAAATGAGTGTACGATGGGAACTAAGGTAAGAAAGTGAAATTTGTGAACGTGTTCGTGGATATCAAATCTCAAATATTTTTTAATGAAACGAAGGGAAGCGTTTCAATGTATGACGGCGCGTATCCGTCATATGACGTTATTTAGGTGCGGGGACTACCATTATCGCACGGTGTATATAATCCGATACTTTGAAAAGTATAAATCATGTTGAATTGAAATTTTCAGGTCTGATTTGAAATAAATGTAGTTTTCATTATTTATAATTTTGTTGTTTTACGTCGACGGATAGCGATTTTATCGAAGTTGTGACATTACTTTTGGATCAACCCTCGTATCCTGGTGAGCTTGAGATAAAAGATACTACAGAGTCCGAAAGTTCTGCTTCATACTTGGATATTTTACTTGAGAAAGACACTAATGGTAATCTAACAACCAAGCTATATGATAAACGTGATGACTTTAACTTTTCTATCGTCAACTTCCCTTACTTATGCAGCAACATTCTCTATCAAGAGTTATCTTACGCTACGCTCACAACACCTCTGTCAACGCTCGTTGTACAAGATTCTTGTACAAATTTTAAACAGCAAAGATTCGAAAATTAAATGATTATTAATTATTGTAAATATTGATAAAGATGATAATTCAGTATTTATTTTAAATCTATAATCACTCAGAACGACTTATTTTCAAATATTTTAAGGAACTATTTTGCGGAGTAAAAATTAAAATCTTAATAAAAAAAATCCTTTTAAGGTGTAACAAATTAAAATAAATAATGTTTTTCGATAAGAAATATTATTTCACACAATTATAAATACAACTTTTAATCAAAAACAATTTTTCCAAGAATTTTGTATAACAAGCGTTGACAGAGGTGTATGTGGGAGAAAAGCGGGAACGACAACTCTGGATAGAGAATGATGCAGCAATATACCTTCATCACCTGCATACGGAGTATATATATCTCAGTTGATTCGATACGCAAGAGCATGCTCTACGTATGAACAATATCTAAAACGAGGTAAATTATTGACAAGCAAGCTGACAACACAAGAATATCAGCAGTCTCGTTTAAAGTCATCATTTCGTAAGTTTCATGGTCGATACAATGACCTTGTCAGCAAATACAATTTATCTTTGAGTCAAATGCTGACTGACGTTTTTCATACCAATGGTTAGTCCATTATTTATACACAGAATTGACGACGGATTTTTTCCGTTATTTCCTGATCATGACAACGAGCACACGGCGGGTGTGACCGGTCGGCAGGGAATGCTCACTCCTCCATGGCACCTAATCCCACCTCTGACATTTCGGGGTCCGTGTTTGCTCTTCTCTGCTCCAATTTTGTATTGTTTTATGGACTTTGAGATTGAATACTGTTCGTTATCTCAATAGCCTTCTTTATCTAAGTTTCTTTTCATTTCCATTTGACTTTTAGAAAATATGTAAGCTTTTCTTTATGTAAATTTCAACACATTTTGTATAATCAATTTGCTTGTATAAGGAAACAATTTCTGAAGATCACTTTACATACTAAAGTAAATGTTAGTAACAAATAACTAGTTGAAGAAAACACTTCAAAAAATCGTATTTAAGGTAGGATTCTTCTCACATTTCTTGTATTTGAAAATTAATGAAATTTTCATAGAATCAAGAGGACAATATCACTTAATGATGGTATCAGTGAGATTAAATTTGACCGTTTAATATTAGAGGCAAGTTCAGGTCAAGGTCATTACCTTTTTCCTGGACATTGAGAATAAAAAAAATACTGTTTCCAATTATGCGATCCCTACTTGTACTTCAAAGATTGAATGATTTTCTTTTTTCATAAAAAGATATTACAATATAGGGCCTATAAGATGATATTTCTAAATTGACATGGATAATTTAAATAAAATGGATATTTGCTAATCCGAATTTCCTCTACTTTTCTTAATTTTTTAGGATTTATTAGTATATATTACCAGGATCCTGCACCCCTATATGGTTGGGGTTTAACTTTTGCTGGATCGTGTACGCCTATATGGTTGGAGTTTAATTTTAAGAGGGCCCTGTTTTCCTATATGGTTGGATTTTAATTTTAAGAGGCCCCTGTACTCCTATATAGTCGGAGTTTAATTTTAAGAGGGCCCTGTTCTCCTATATGGTTGGAGTTTAATTTTAAGAGGCCCCTGTACCCCTTTATGGTCGGATTGTAATTTTAAGAGGGCCCTGTACTCCTATATGGTTGGAGTTTAATATGAACAGGATCCTATACCCCTATATCGTCGGGGTTAATTTTTGTAGGATCCTGTACTCCTTTAAGGTTGAAGTTTAATATTTACATGATTTTGTACCCCTTTATGGTCGGGGTTTAATATTAACAAGATCATTTACCTCTGTATGGTTGGGGTTTAGTATTAATAGGTTCCTGTACTTCCATATAGTTGGGGTTTAATATTAATATTAACAAGATCATTTACCCCTATATCAGTTATATGGCTGGGGCTTATATTACAGAATCCTTACCCCTAAGGGGTTTGGTTTTAATATTAACAGGATCTTCTACCCTGTATGGTTGGGGTTAATATTAACAGGATCCTGTACTCCTATATGTTTGGATCTTAGCAGGATCCTATATTCCTTTATGGTTGGAGTTTATCTTAAGCAGGTTCCTGTTTTCCTATATTTTTGGAGTTTAATTTTAGCAAGATCAAGCACCCATATATCGTTTGGGTTTTCATGTTTACAGGATACCACCTGTTAAGTCAAGAGTTTAAGTTTAGCAGGTTCCTGTACTTTGATATGGTCACATATTATTTTTTTTTTTCAAGATTTCACTTCTATATGATTTTTAGTTTTAGCAGGATCTTGACACCCAACATAGTTGAGATTATTCTTCATTGTTGTTATTTATGGTCTGCAGAATTATAAAAGATGCAGTAATTTTTATTAATTGCAATGTCTATGCATACGAATTAAGGGTTAAAAGTCTCCTTGCATGGTTGGAGTTTGTTTTTGTTTTTTAGCCTGATTACTGGTTTATTTTGGTTCCTCTATATGGTTGGGGTTTATTTTCTAGCTAGCATAATTGTTTTATTATTGTTCCCTTAAAAATTTGTGCGTTATTGTTATGGAAGATTCTTGTGCAATAATTATTGTTTTGTTATTGTGCCCCTATATGGTTGGGGTGTTTTATCCAAACTACGAGTTATTATGGCACTCAAATAAGCATAATTTCTTCACATTAATATTTGTGCCCTGACATTTAGATATGGTATGGCAAATTGTGTGCCTGTTATGTTGGTAAAACAAAAATGTACATACATGTGTTTTTCTGTCCCAGGGTGTATGTTACAACTTAATACAAGCTACTTATGCTCCTTTATGTTGGTACCCCCTATATGTTGATGATAAGGATATTTCAACATTTTTGTTATACACATCTCTTGTAGAACTTTAATTTAGCATTCCTGGTAATGTACATTTCAGAATAAGGATTTGATGTATACTGTCAAAATAAGGTTGATAAAAAACCATTTTACTTAGATTGTAAACTTAGATTGTGAATTGCAATTCAAAGTCAAATACATGTACTTTCATTTGATCTTTGATATGCTTTACCTGTCATACTAGTTTTAGATTATATTTAGTAATTTTATGTTATAACCAAAATTCATGTATTTCTAGTTTTTTAGAGAGTCAAGTAAATTAGTTAATTGATATACACATGTGTAGTTGCAATACTATAATAACTACTAGATATTAAGTCACAAGTTATAGATGCAAATTACTTTTCAAATAAACATGAAATATAAGCATGATAAGCATCAATGAATCTTAAGGAATTTATCAATATTGGAAATCTTTTACATGATTCCAAATTTGCCAAAATTTCACTAATTTCTGTGTGTACCAAAAAAATAAATAAATAACAATAATAATTAAATTAATGGACAAATAAAATAAAAATAATTAATAATTAGGAAAATGGCCTTATTCATCATTTATCTTCCCTCAAAGGGGAGGGGGATCTGAAATGATTTTCACCCCAATGTCAAAAATATTCATGTTTTCTTATGTTTACATAACAAGAGCTGCTCCAGTTTAAACTTTAAATAAATATCTTTTTGTTAGCAAAATTTATATGTGTATACACTGTATTATGCTGCTAGAAATAGTGCTTGGATATAAGTTGTCTTAGGCAAAATATTGTTTTCATGTGTGATATTAGGAAGAAATGTCATATTATATATTGTGAGAATATTGCATCACCTTTAAAGAATTATTACAAACTATTTTAGCTACTGAGATTATCCAACAGTTCCATTCAATTTATATTTAGTAAAAAGGTAGTTGTAGGAAATCTTCCAAAGTAATTAAATTATGCATTTCATTAAGAGTTGTCAATGTCAGGGTATTAAGACACCAATAAGGATAAATACCTAGCCAGTATAGTGTAATACATGTAGTATTGATGATAAATATTTTCTTTTCTTTCAAAATCATGTTGAATGACTGCACTCATATTATGTATCACTCATCATCAAACTTTTTCTGCATGTCAAAGATTTTCCTCATAGTTAAGTTACTAAAGTATTAACATACATCATGGGACAGACATTACTTTGTGTACAACCAACTCACATGTAGTGGCAATTCTGTAAAATCATAATTGAAGGATTAACATGCCCTGTACAATTTAGATTTGTGTTCCACACCTACAGGTGCACCAAGTATTCATTTACCCACATTACTTCATGTTATTTTGATGACATAGTGGTTAATAGAGTATTGAATGATATATTTTGCTTCATAGAATTTAATAAGCAACCTCTTGCAACCATGTCTACACTATTTCCTTATTTTTGTGAGTTTGAGGTATATCAGGAAAACCAAGACACAAAAGGATAACCAAAATGAGTATGAGCATATTAATAAACATATACAGAAATACCAAAACAAATTAGGATGGCATGGTCGGTTTGACATTATAATATATGATGACATTTGAAGACCAGCAAGTTTTCAAATGTCAGCACAAAATTGCAAGATTATGAAGCAGTTTGTAATGCAAAAATGGCAAGTATTTTAAAGTTAGGAGTAAAGGAAGGAATATAATTTTCTTCCAATTGACCCGTTTTAGCTCTTACTGGTACTTGTACATAGCATAATATATTACTGCTGAAATACTTTGAATAATAATAAGGAATATAAATTTCAGCTTTTAAGAAGATTTTGCAATATGTCATTATGTGCTTTTCAGTTTTCAGTGACTCATTACTAAATAACAAATCTGCCTTACAGGTCAATTGAAGCAGTTTAATAGTACTTTTGATTTCAATCTTTAATAGTTTATTTATTTATTTATTATTAATTTTTTTTTTATATAGCAGACTGTCTGATGCAGCTGAATAGTATATCTTTTTGTGGTTACTTGTTCAGTTATAGCTCATATTTTAGAAAATGACTGTCTGTGACAACATTTTTGGCAAGATGTAATCTTTGACTTTCCTAGGCAGCATATGTGGAAATATTTAACTCCACTTGTAAAGTTCTACAGTGATTATCTAGGCTGCTACTACTCAGTATGACTCTCTGAGGCAACATTTCTGGTGATTGTATTTCATAGAATGGAACAATTTACTTTTTCTATTCATACACAAAGTTTGTGATCTTTTATTAAACCCTATTTCCTAGTGTAGCTCAATCTAAATGTACATCAATATGAATGTCTGAGGCAGCATAGTCAATGGGTAACACAATTAACAATAACATCATTACAATTGTATGACATTGTTATAATACTTTGTGTAGAGTGAAGTTCAACCTGCATCACTATGACTGTCTGAGGCAGCATAGTTGATGCCCTTGTTTTATTTGCTTTTAAGACTAGTTTGAACTTTATTTGTGTATTTAAACCCACTGTATATGTTACTCTGTTTTGTTCTCAGTGTAAAATAACTGACATTAGTAAGACTGCCTGAGGATGTGTTTTAAAGCCCATTATATATATTACAATGTTTTTAGTATATAATAATTGATATCAGTATGACGGTCTGAGGCAGCATAGTTTATTTTTATACGCAGTTGAAAATTTGTATGTGCATTTTAATATATTGTATATATTATATTGTTTGTTTTCAGTGTAAAACAATTGATATCAGTATGACTGTCTGAGGCGGCATAGTTGATTTCATAGGCAGTTGAAAATTTGTAGGAGTATTTGAATCTATTGTGTATATTACTATGTTTGTTTAAAACAATTGACATCAGTATGACTGTCTGAGCCAGCATAGTTGATTTTATATACAGTTTAAAATTGGTATGTGGTTTTAAGTCTATTGTATAAATTACTATGTTTGTTTTCAGTGTAAAACAAATGACATCAGTATGACTGTCTGAGGCGGCATACTTGATTTAATATACAGTTGAATATTTTTATGTGTATTTAAATCTATTGAATATATTACTATGTTTGTTTTCAGTGTAAAACAATTGACATCAGTATGACTGTCTGAGGCGCATACTTGATTTAATATACAGTTGAAAAATTTGTATGTGTATTTAAATCTATTGTATATACTACTGTTTGGTTTCAGTTAAAACAATTGACATCAGTATAACTGTCTGAGGCGGCATAGTTCATTTAATATACAGTTGAAAATTTGTATGTGTATTTAAATCTATTGTATATATTACTATGTTTGTTTTCAGTGTAAAACAATTGACATCAGTATGACTGTCTGAGGCGGCATACTTGATTTAATATACAGTTGAAAATTTGTATGTGTATTTAAATCTATTGTATAATTATATTACTATGTTTGTTTTCAGTGTAAAACAATTGACTGTATGACTGTCTGAGGCAGCATAGTTGATTATTTAAATCCATTGCATATATTAATCTATTGTTTTCAGAGTAAAATAATTAACATCAGTACATGTATGGCTGTCTGATGCAATATAATTCATAACCTTGTTGTATATGCATTTAAGTCTAGTCCAACATTCGAATGTGTATATATATATATATATATATATATATATATATATATATATATATATATATATATATATATATATATATATATATATATATATATATTGTACATAATACTCTGTTTTCAGTGTAAAATAATCAACATCAGGTGTGACAGTGTGAGGCAGCATAGTTGAGGACCTTGTTTTATATGCATTTAGGACTATTTTAAAATTATAGCTGTGTTTAATCCCATTGTATATATTACTCTGTATTCAGCATAAAATAATTTACATCAGTATGACTGTCTGAGGCAGCATAGTTGGTGACCTTGTTCTATATTCTTTTAAGATTAGTTTAAAATTCATATGTTCAATTAATCTTACCAATATGTTACAGTTAAATATGAAGATGAGAAACGATATTTGACCTCAAAAGTCATTTGAAACTTTTCAAAATTAACTCAACGATAGATAGTATTTGATGCCAATGTGACACAATGTGTATAATGTTAGTCTGTCTGTCCTACTTGTGAGATGTTGATGTTTTCTCATCCGTCTCCTCTGGATGGGGCACTTGTCCATAACTTGTTAGTTATCGACAAGTTTGTGGCGTGTTTGTTCTCCCATCTTTTTTGCAAATTCTTCTAGTCATATTTGTATTTTTTCCTTATGTACATTATTATCCTTATAAAGCATATATTCAAATATGGTCATATATAACTTGTGTACATATTTGGTTAATTTGTTTGGCATTACAATAAATGCTCATTTACAACAAACATTTTGTTTTGATATTTGCAAAAAACAGTGGAGAAAATAAATTATTTGAGGAAGGTGGAAGACGATGGTATAATTGTATTTATGTGCAACATAAAGTAATTTATACCATCTCTGTTAGTCTATTGTTATGAGAGAATTTTTCCGGAATTTTCAATGCCGCGATGAATTCTTGATACTATATACTACTCAAAATTTGATAAGGATCACTAGGTTATATATGTGTAATTTACCACTAACATAACAACAGACAAAAATTTAAGTCAAAAATGTGTTAACTCTGGTTATGAATGGTTTTCTATGAACAACATGAACTTTAACCAATAAGGAATGCTTGAAATCTTATAACAACACCAAAAGGCATTTCATTACAAAAAAGTTAACTGAAAACCAGAGAAAAAATTACACAGTTTTTGGAGAAAGTCCATCATCACAAATAGTCGATGTAGTCTCAATACCGAGTATGGCCTCCCCTTGCATCAATGACGGCTTGACAACGTCGAGCCATGCTGTCAATAAGCACCCGGATGTTTCCAATGGGAAGGTTGTTCCACTCTTCAACTAGGGCGTTTCCCAGCTCTGCCAAAGTTGTGGGTTGTGCTCTACGGCGTGAAAGGGCAACTTGCAGCATGTTCCATACATGCTCAATCGGGTTCAAGTCCGGCGAGCGCGCTGGCCAGTCCATACGGACAATTGTCTCCTGTTGAAGGTACTGCTCCACCACCCTGGCGCGATGTGGACGGGCGTTATCATCCATCAGGATGAACTCAGGGCCAACAGCACCAGCGTAGGGTCTAACGTAAACATCCAGGATCTCATCCCGGTACCGCACCCCCGTCATTGTTCCTCTCTCCAGGACATGCAGATCTGTTCTTCCATCCCTGCTGATTCCACCCCAGACCATGATGGAACCACCCCCATAACGGTCATGTTCACTGATGTGGGTATCATGAAAACGTTCACGTCGTCGTCGCCACACTCGTTGCCTCCTGTCTGTAAAGTCCAAACAATACCTGGACTCATCGGTGAACAGAACTGGAACCCAATCGTTCTGTGTCCAAGTGACATGGTCTTCAGCCCAGTCCAATCGCTCCCGCCGGTGTCGCACAGTCAGAGGGATTCGAACACATGCCCTTCTCGAATTGAGACCTGCAATGTGAAGCCGATTCCGTATCGTCTGAGTCGAGACATTTACCCCCGAGGCGTTCAGGAGGTCGTTACGCAGGCTGGTTGCTGTCCAGAAGGGGTGGCGTCGTGCCTGAAGAGCCACAAAATGGTCTTGGCGTTGAGTTGTTGATCTCTGACGACCACCCCCATGTCGGTGTGCTGCTGTACCAAAAGTTTGCCGTCGGTTCCAGGCTCTGTTTACAACGCTCTGGCTGACGTTTAGCGCATTTGCAACATCACGTTGTGAATAACCAGCGTCAAGCATTCCAATACATCTACCTAGTTGTTCTGTCGTCTGGCGACGCCTTACACGTTGAGGGGCCATTGTGTTAATAAACGTAGTGTAAACACTCAGGTGAGTTCTTTTAAATTTTACAAAGAATCACACCGCTGCCTGAGTGAAAATCGTGCAATTGTAGCAAAAGTATAAAATGTGACGCGAAACCATTTCCATGACATGAAATACACGTGCAAGTTTGTTAAAGACATTTTTTTTTGCATTTGGACAAAATATTGCCAGTTATACAGTTATTGATTATCTAAATACATAGAAAATTTAAATGATCCTTATCAAATTTTGAGTAGTTGACCCACCACCTCCCCTGCAACCACTCAATATATACTCAATTGTATTTGATTAAATTATGTACACTTACAGTGGAGTTATTATATATATATATATTAGTTATTTATATATGATTCCTATATTTGACTTTTTCCAATTTTCACATATTGTAAAGTTGTCACATATAGGTACAAAATGATACAAAGACTAAATGTTTTGATCGTTTACTTAGAGAGAAATAACACTTTTTACGGATTTTTGACTCAAATCTGTACTTAGATTTGAAGCATTTAAAAGCCAACATAGTTCTAGTATGTGTGAAAAATCTTTTTTATTTAATATATTTTGAAACCTTAGTCCCTTATTATTCATTTAATTTACATCTAAATTCAATGTTCTATAATAATTTTGAGAAGCAGAAAAGAAGATATTTTCATACGCTACCATTCAGCCAAAAATATAGTACATGATAGTTTTCAAATGAATTTTACCATTTCTATTTAAAGTTGTATAAAAGTGATGAGGAAAGAAAAAAATGGTCTTTTAATTCTCTTGCATCTAAATATAGAAGACATATCAACAAATATACTTTGAGTATTTCATCTACTCAGTAACTAGAGAAGAATCCTACCTTTACAAATGAATAAAAAACAATACCTTTCATATTAGTATAAATTTAGTATCCCCCCCCGCAAACGAAGTTTGGGGGGTATATAGGAATCACCTTGTCCGTCTGTCTGTCTGTCTGTCTGTCTGTCTAGCTGTCCGTTCGTCCGTCTGTCCGTCTGTGTCCTGTCCATATCTTTCTTACCGAGGGACATTAGAATTTACTACTCCAAATAAAGATTGCCCATGACCTAAGGGTGTGTGATGACCTTGACCCAAGGTCATTTGGGGAAGTTCAAGGTCACTGGAAGAAAAATTTCATAATTCGTGTCCGGTCCATATCTTTCTTATGAATAAACTTGGTAGGTTCTCATTTCACACAAAGATTGCCAATGACTCAAAGGTGTGTCCTGACCTTGACCCAAGGTCATTTGGGGAAGTTCAAGGTCAATGGAAGAAAAATTTTATAATTCGTGTCCGGTCCATATCTTTCTTATGGATAAACTTGTTAGGATCTCATTTCACACAAAGATTGCCCATGACACAGGGGTGTTTCATGACCTTGACCCAAGGTCATTTGGGGAAGTTCAAGGTAACTGAAAGAAAAATTCCATAATTCCATAATTCGTGTCCAGTCCACATCTTTCTTATGGATAAACTTGGTAGGATCTCATTTCACACAAAGATTGCCCATGACACAAGGGTGTGTCTTGACCTAAGGTCATTTGGGGAAGTTCAAGGTCACTGAAGAAAAATTTCATAATTCGTATCCAGTCCATATCTTTCTTATGGATAAACTTGTTAGGATCGCATTTCACACAAAGATTGCCCATGACACAAAATTGTGTCTTGACCTTGACCTAAGGTCATTTGGGGGAGTTCAAGGTCACTGGAAGAAAAATTTCATAATTCGTGTCCAGTCCATATCTTTCCCATGGATAAACTTGGTAGGTTCTCATTTGACATAAAGATTGCCCATGACACAAGGATTTGTCTTGACCTTGATCAAAGGTCTTTGGGGAATTTCAAGGTCACTGGAAGAAAAAATTCATTATTCGTGTCCGGTCCATATCTTTCTTATGGATAAACTTTGTAGGTTATCATTTCACACAAAGATTGCCCATGACCCAAGGGTGTGTCATGACCTTGACTCAAGGTCATTTGGGGAACTTCAAGGTCACTGGAAGAAAAATTTCATGATTCATGTTTGATAAATATATTTCTTATGGAAACGCTTACTTCTGAAAACCCCAGCGGGGGGTATTTTGTCCCGTTTGGACAGTTCTAGTTGTTATTATGTTGTGTCTGACTGGATAAAAAATACTTTATATAGTATTATTTAGGTTAACTACGTTACAATGGGTTACCTTATGCACTTATCGATGAGTTGTATAATGTGATTATTGCAGCCCGGAGGACAGGTGAACGTTGATATTTGACCCGGGTTGAAAATTAACCCGTGGGTCTCTTTTCAACGTTTAATTCTGAGACCAAAAGTGTTGAATTTAGACCCTAGTACGTTGAAAACTGAACCGGGTCGTGAAATTTTGATCATAAAACCGGTTCAAAATTCAACAGCATAAAAACATATATTTATGACTTGATTTTCATAGTGCAACTGTGATCTAATCCATAAGCGCCGGGAACGGGGAGGGGGGCAAGAGATGCTTAAACCGCCCCCCCCCCCCCGCTTTAGAAAATTTGAAATCACCATTTTTTTCAAAAGTTATTAACATCAAAATGTACAACTTTTGTACACTTTAAAAATCATAGACAACTGCTTTCTCAATAAAAATGGAACTAGGATATTTTCCTATCTTCCTTCATCAACGAAAATTACTTTGTTAAAAACACCCTGATTCTACCGAACATTATACTGAAGTTGATATTAAAAGGAAGTTTGAGCTCCTTGTCGATACCATTTTTGCAGTCTTTGGAGACCAATTCTTACCTCAAAACTTGTGCTCCTTTATTGGCCGACCTGTTCTAATATTTCTATGAATCAGAATCAGAATATATTTTTATAAACTTTACATGACAAGAAGAAAACATTTGCTCTGGGGTTCAACTCAACATTTAGATTCACCGATGACGTATTATAAGTAACAATAGTTACTTTAGTTCATATGTCGACTCGATATGTCCGAGTGAACTTTAAATTAAAGCCACCACTGAATGTACCACAAATGTTTCATGTCTGGAAGTTTTACATACTATGGAAGATGAAGGCCAACTGAAACTACACTGTATAAGAAAAGAAATGATTTTTTTTTTCCAAAGTGAACTTTCCATATTTATAAAGTAATATTCCGCTACTGACTATTGACAGATAAGTTTGTTACAGGGATTTCACCAACCTTGTTTAAAGTTAGCATTACGTACATGCTATTGTCGCTATATTGATCTTTTTCACAAATATTACCTAAGGCCGATGTGTTTCATTCTTATTTTTAGACTTTTAATTTTGTTAATTTTTATAATGAATTTGACTAGATGGGATGTGTGTGTGTGTGTGTGTGTGGGTGGGTGTGGGTGTGTGTGGGTGTGGGTGGGTGTGTGTGGGTGTGGATGTGGGTGTGTGTGTGTGGGTGTGGGTGTGTGTGTGTGGGTGTGGGTGTGTGTGTGTGGGTGTGGGTGGGTGGTGGGTGTGAGGATGTGAGGATGTGTGTGTGTGTGTGTTTTCTAATTTTCTAATTAAATTTTTTTTTTGGCTTCTTTTTTTTGGGGGGGGGGGGGGTCTTTTTAATTCCAAGCTACATAAATCTATAAATGTTTGTTTGTCTCCTAAAATTTATATTATAAATCTATTATAATCATATTCATTACAAGATAGTTGGTTGATTTCAGTAGCTTAATTATGAGATGTTTTTATGTACGTTTCTCGAATAAATGTAAAATGATAGCCTAATAACATTTTGTATCCTTTTGTTTTGTCAGATATGAGATGAAAATTGTAAAGATGTTATTGTTATAGATTAAATCCCCCTCTCTCTCTCTCCATACCTATAGAATTTCAGCCCTGGCCTCTAACTCTGACAATTTTTCCCCTCTATCGTCCAGCTTACCGATGTTGTCCTCTGCTATTACAGTCAACTCAGACGTCATAGATTTAAGCTGAGAAATCTGTTCTTCCGTCTCTTTCTTTTAAGAAAAAGAGTTTTAAGGTACAAACTCATTCTTTATGACATTAGCTAGGACGGTTTATGATGACCTTGTCAGCAAATACAATCTATCATTAAATCAAATGCTGACTGAAGTTTTTCATCTTCTTCCTCTTTTGTTTCCAAGTTAGTAGGTTTTCATTGTTAAATCAATTAATCTTTTTTAGTATCTTTTCTCACCAAGAGTTTAATGTTATTATTTTTTAATATATTAAAGTTTTTTCAAAGAAAACATTGTTGAATGTGTAATTAAATTAATCTTTTATGTATATTTTCTCACAAAAAGTTTCGTGTTTTTTTTTATTTGAATATATTTTATTTTTTCAAAGACAACTTTGTTTAATGTGTTTTTGAACATGTCAAGCTGTTCTCTAGGTTAACAGCTGAGAACCGACGAACAAGTACAACTCACTGTTTTGGTCAGTTCTTCAGAGTCATCTTCTAGTCTTCGTAGATTCATTCCTTTTGCCAACTTTTTCTCTTTGGCAATGTCTTTCATTTCTATTGTTAGGGACGTTAATTCTTCAACGGTTTTTTTATTGGTTTTCTAAACACAATTAAAAACTCAAAATTGCAAATAACGGTAGGTAGAAATCGAAATTGCATCTGATTTTCTAGTTAAAGAGATTACAGTTTTTACACAATTAATTTTCATTGAATTAGCGATACGAAAATAAAGAATTAAGAAACCTTTAATGTTTTAAAAAATGAACTGTTGCAAATAATGCATGCTCAATGTCTCATTTATTTATTTTTTTTTAAAAAGTCTTATTTGAAAAGTTATACACACTAATTATTATACTTATTATACAAAACAATTTACCTTTTTACTTTTCTGTTTATGTTTCTTTTTCTATAAAAACGAAAAAAACAAGCAGTGTTACTTTCGATATGTTTGAAAAGACACTGAATTCGTAAGCTCAATATCAGTTACAAACTAAGGAAGAAGTGTGACATGAAAATCCAAATGTTCTACCTTTTCTTTTCCTGTCTTCTTTTCTTCCACAGAGGATTCTGTTTCATTGGTCTTCTTAATTAGAACCTTTTCATTTAGCTAGAATTGTGAAAATAATCTTTAAAATAACTTTGATTGCTCATTTTTTTGTAGTTATTTTTTCTTTATAAGCATAGTACATGAATTGATTTCTTTAAATTTTAACACCATGTGAAATTAAAAAAAACTGGCAAGTTTATTATTAATACGATATTCTTGTCTACTACCTGTTTTGTCAATAGAAATTTAAATTATTTTATCTAACATAAATCTATAGCGATTGTCAACTGTTTTATTAGCATATCGTTATCTTTGTTAAATGAAATGCTTGCATATAAATAATTTCATTTAAACACATTGAGCATAGAAAACACGAACTTTAAATCATCAGAGGTGGGATCAGGTGCCATGGAGGAGTGAGCATCCCCTGCTGACCGGTCACACCCGCTGCGCGCTCTCCCTAAGATCCGGAAACAACAAAAAAATCTGTCCTCAATTTATTGAGTAAATAATAGTATGAAAAACGTTTGTCAGCTTTGGACGCAATGATACATTGTATTTGCTGACTAGGTCATTGTATCGACCATAGAACTTACGAAATGATGGACTTTAAACGAGACTGCTGATATTTTTGCTCCATAGCTTCTTTGTCAATTATTTTCCTTGTTTCAAAATTGCACATGTAGGCCATGATCTTGCATATCGAATCAACTGCGAGATATAAACTCTGTTTGCAAGTGATGAAGGTATATTACTGTTGAAATGTTTAAGTCATAACGTTTATCATAGATCTTGGTTGTTAGATTACCATTAATATTTTGTTCGAGTAAACCACCCAAATATGAAACAGATGTGTCTGTAATATCTTTTATCTCAAGCTCAGCAGGATATATCTTATGGACATAAGAATGAAAATGCCCATTGCTAAATGACACTGTAGTTTACTAAATTTTCGCGATACCTTATTTTCGCGAGATAGTCATTGACTCTTGATAAGCGAGACAAAATTTTCACGAATTGTGTTTATTGCTCTATATAATCTTTAGGAATACTATTATACGCGAGAAATAAATTTTCGCGAACACACTGTCTCCCGTAATTACGCGAAAATGAAGTTCTCGCGAATAAAAAGTGATTTACAGTTATACGTCTTCGAGATATCGAAATATCGAGTCGAAGGCACGAAAAATGTTTTCTTTTCATGTGTATGATTTGGGACAATTTCTGCGTCATAAAATCATGGAATCTGGTCTTGCAATTTCGTGAAAATCAAAAATATTTAGCTGGCCAGAAGTGTTCATGAATCTGCTAAAACAAGAAAGTTTACTTTTTCTCCTTAAAAAAGCAGTCCCTATCCAATGTAGAAATGCTTGATTTAAAATTAAAAATTCAGGAACTATATTTTACATAGCCTTGTTTTAACTGAAACTTTGTTGTACTTTCATTTCCACAGCTTTTGTTCGACGTTTGTTTGTGAAAGGGGTGGGGTTGGAATTTTTTTCACTTTTTTTTTAGAATTGAAACATCTTACATGTATTTCTTATGGTTCAGTTCGGGTGAAATATTAGTACGCCGTTATGTGTAAAGGCAGACATTTTTGTTATTGTTACCTCCGTCAGTTCAGTCTTTGTCTTCACAGCAATCAATCTGTTGCCTCACCTTTGGCTTTTCTACATTTTTACTCTGATAACAAATTCAAAAAAGGCTTGTCATTAACATTTATTCAAAGAAAATAAAGATATTATTTTTGTTGCTACTTTCTAAATATAGTGAATCTACCAAGCTTTTTATCAATTACTTCAATTTATCAAAAAAAAATCTCTAGAACAATTCAATTTGTATCGGGAAAGAATAGCATTAAGACAAGCGGTATAAATCATTTAAATTTTGAGATAAAACTTAAATAAAATGTAAACAAGAATTCATCCTTAACTAAGTGTTTAAATGTTTATATTTACATTTGCAAATGTTTTCCTTTATATAACACTACTAAAGGCAAGCGTTTTTATAACTGTGTAAATACAGGTATGGGGTCAAGAGGTCATAGATGTGCGTTTGGATAAACGTTCGACGTAATTTCTCTGTGACGTCATAAAGGGTCGACGCGCGTTTAGTGAATAACATACATGCCGTTGGGTTTGAAAAATTAGGGCATTTCACACGTTAACGGTAATAATCAGGCAAATATAAAGTATGAATAAGTCACAAATGTAAATATAAGTAATAAGGTATCATTTTTTGAGTTTTATTGAGATGTAAAACGGGTTGGCACATGATCAAATCTTCCATAAAGCCCTTCGGGCTTTATGGGATTTGATCATGTGACCAACCCGTTTTACATCTCAATAAAACTCAAAAAATGATACCTTATTTCTTAAATATTTACATTTGCAAATGTTTTCCTTTATATAACACTACTGAAAGCAATGCGTATGTATAACTGAATAAATACAGGTACGGGGTCAAAAGGTCATCGATGTGCGTTTGGAAAATCGTTCGACGTAATTTCTCTGTGACGTCATAAAGGGTCGACGCGCGTTTAGTGGATTACATACATGCCGTTGGGTTTGAAAAATAACGCATTTCACACGTTAAAAGTAACAATCAGGCAAATTTAAAGTATGAATAAGTCACAAATGTAAATATAAGTAAAATGAAGGCTTTATGGGATTTGATCACCTGAACAACCCGTTTTACATCTCAAAAAAACTCAAAAAATGATACCTTATTTCTTAAAAAAAAAAATAAACTAAACAAGCTTAATGATGTACTTAACCTTTTTGCCCCAGAAGGAAACTTTGTTTGACTTGGCTTCTTTTTTATTCTGAAAGAGATATATTAGTACATTTTTTTTTAATTTCAATGTAAGGAAACATTAAAGAAAACCTATTAATAATACTATAAAGAAGGGTAATGTAATAAATTTGTCCGTTTTATATTAGAGGCAAGGTCAAGGTCATTACCTTTTTCCTGGACATAAAGAATAAAAAAAATTATTGTTGTTTTGAATCATACTTCTTGATGCCTACTTCTATTGCAAAGGTTTCAAAAAATGTTGTTTTTTTTTTCTATTTGCATAAATAGATATTACCAACCAGGGTCTTTAAGATGATATTACAAAGTGACATTATTAATCTCCATATCCTTCTTTAGCTCAAATTGATATTGGCTAATCAGAATTTTTATGATATATATTTATTTGCCTCCTATATCTATTTGTCTTTATTTTCACACATGGTAAAGCTGACACATAAAGCACAGGCACCTGGAATGACTTATTTTTTCTTTAATAAAAAATATATACCCTTTACTAGGTAGGGATATATTTTCTAATTAAAAAAAAATATGTAACGTCAGATGCCTGTGACTTAAAGGTACAAATTGAAACAAAACCAAAAAAAATGATAGTTTAGTAATGGTGAAAAGACACTTTTTACGGAATTTTGCCTTAATATGCAAGCTCAAAAGTCCGTTACCCATTACTTAATTGGAACAGAGCAAAACGAACCTCCAAAACATCCGAGTAGGGATCAGGTGCCATGGACAAGTGAGCATCCCCTGTTATATATAATTTAATTAACTCACGTGTTCATAAGCAAACTTTAAGGGTCGAAACTATAATTCATTTATGAACAATTTTGATAAGATATCGAGAAGACATCGTGGATATTGACAATAAGAAAAGTTAAGTGTTAACAAAACGTTTTGCATACTGCACGACTAAGAGAAAATTTTCTATAATACACATAAGTATCAAGAAAAATTCTGACAAATTATGAAAAAGTAATAAGTCGATATCGTTACTACATGGTTTCTTGAACATAACTCTATTTACCAAGGTCTGTGTTTGCTCTGCTCCTGTTTTTCTGTTTGAATGGACCTTTGACTTGAAAACTGTTCGGTATCTCCATATATTTTATCTGGTTACTGTCGTTTCGCCCCAAAAGCTCATATTTGTACTTGGGTGCCGGTGAAAATCTTTGGGGCGCTAATGCATGGGGCGTTCTGGTTTTGGGACACAGTGAATAGCACCCATTTTATCAAACTCCACATTATCTCCTGACTAGATGAAATATTCGAAGTATCTTTGCTAATATGTCATATTTTTAGATAAAAGAGATTTGAAAGATCAAAATTTACTAATCCCATCATAATTGAACAATTTTGAATAGAAATGGTAACCTTATCTAACAACTATATATTTGGCGGAATTGTGGCGTATGAAAGTATCTTCTTTTCTGCTTCTCAAAATTATCATAGAACAATTAATTAGACATAATTTTTACACAATCAAAGATGAAGACATTTTCAATGCTGTGAGGTCACCGTATTAATCGATAATTGATAAATTAGAGAATCTAGAATTTCCCTTGCTTAGTGAGGCTTTTAAATGTTCTAAAACACTACACCAAAATGGTTTACTTCATGGTATGCTTGTGTTAACTTCTTACTTAATCATATAAATATTAAACGTAGTGATTTTCTAGGTATGTCATCCCCAAAATTTAAAATCAATTTGAAAATAATATTACTTAATTTCTATAAATTAACATGGGAAAAAGACAGGAATTTACATAAAGATGGCAAATTATCTACCTTCACCTGTATAAAGACTGAATTTTGTATTGAACCCTATCTAGATATTCTAACAAACAATCAATATAGATCAGTCGTTACAAGGTTACGAATATCAACTCACGGGCTTAAAATTGAAATTGGACGTTATCAAAGATACCTAAACAGGAACGAATTTGTTCACTTTGTCATCACAATGAGATTCAGGATGAAATTCATTTTCTCCTTGTATGTCCTCATCTTTATGTACAAAGACTTAAACTCATAAATATTTGTAAAATTAAATGTAAAAATTTTCAGTCTCTTTCTTATGATAATCAATCTTACTGGAAAGACAAATGAAGACCTTGACATCCCTAGATCACTCGCTAGATTCCTTGGTAATCTACCTTAATTGAAGATATTTTGATATGCATATATGTACTTTTTTCCCAGTTTCTTGACTATGACTATAATATTATAATAACCTAATTTATATACAATAAATGTATGTATATTCAGTATATCTCTTATATATGTTTTTATCAATTGCTCTCATTATTTGTAAGATCGTGTTTGTTCTATCATTTGGATCCTCCTCCTTCTTTTGTTTGTAAATCTTTTTTGCTCCTCCAAGGGCCCAAATTGGATTAATGAAATCTTGTATATTGATAAAGTACGAAGACTATTCTTCTCATTTTCTCTTTCACTCCTTTGTGTACATCTTTTTTGATTGAGTAAAAACGGAAAATTGGAATATGACTGTTCATAGCTTTCTTTCTCATTCTTTCAGGAATATTAATTAAACAGTACTTAGTACTCCAGTATATCTTAATAAGAACGCCTTTTAGGTAGAAAATGTGAATGCATTTCATTTTACGAGGGGGTGGGGGTCTTCACAATGCGAGGCACTACAGATATCAAAACATATGTCCGAAACTGAAAGTTCAGGGTTGGAAACAAGTGTGTAGGACTACCTGACTTATCAGTTTTTCGTCTGAACAATTCTTTTCGGTAAAACACTTGTTACTTTTTTAAAAAAATTAACAGATATGTAAATAATAAAATAAAGAATTTTCTTACCATTTTAGGATTGATATACCTGGATAATAACACGTACGGTTAAAGATAAAACATGACTGAAAAAGGAAATACCTGTGTAACAATAAGGGAGAAGGAAGTAGTATCTCAATTTACAGAGAATAATATTATAGTGAACACGGCATACATAAAGTATCATGTAACAAACAGAGAGAAAGGTGGTCTGTGTTTTATTAATGCAAAGTAGGCCATGCAGTGACAAGTATTTACACCCTGAGAGAGAGAGAGAGAGAGAGAGAGAGAGAGAGAGAGAAGGGTTGTATGTCAACAATAATCATAAATACTAGTATTCAGTATGATTCTATGAATATTTGTTTCATTTCGTAATCAAAGAAAAGAGGCAGTATTATTGTTATTGTTAAATTTAAAAGGTCATTGAATGTTATTCTTAGCCTCTTCATCCTATATATAAAGCCTACAGATGAAAGGTATTGGTAAACATAGTCAAGTAATTTGTTATCCTGATCTCAAGACTCTGTCATGCTTAATCAAAATTATAAATTTAGAGTACCATAATAAGTCTTGGGATCAACACATACCCCAGGAAACACCGGTGTAGGAAAAGATGCATACTAGAAGAGATTGACCCTAAACATAAGCTAGGAATGTCTTCAAATTTCTATTGTTTCAAGAGCCTTTTGAGCTTGAATTCTATTCGTTATCTCAGGTATACCAGGTATTTCACTTGAAATGGATTAGAATAATACATTTTATACGTGAAACGTTGTTTTGAAATGTCAACTTTTAATTACTGGTGATTCTAAATGGATGAAACTGTATATTCAATTTTTACCCAGTACTGTTTTTCCTTTTAAAAAGTTGTTCATTATTCTCCTTTTTAACACTTCAACCAAGAATATCAGCAGTTTCGTTTTAAGTCATCATTAAATAAACCAACTTCTGACTGACGTTTTCAAACTTTGTATAGCCATTATTTACACACTGATTTGTCGACGGATTTTTAAGGTCTTTCGTTTCCAACGGAAGACCTTCTACTGATTCTGATGGTAAAGATTATTATTCTTTTTTTTTCTTCTACTTCCTAGACCGCAACTTTGAGGCCTCATATCTCACTCATTTCTCAACAGATTTCGCTCGAATTTTCAGAGGTTATAGACGTTTATAAACTCTATCAGAATGCTGGCTAAAATTTCAAAAAGTCACTTCCGGTTTTGAGTTATTTCCCTTTAAACGAAAATTTATAGGCTTTCGTTTCCAGATAAAGGCTCAGAGACGGCTAAAGCTGGAGCAGAAATTCTACTGATTTTAGATAAAAGAAGGATTGAAGTTGTGCACATCGGTTTTTGTTTTTCGATTTCTCTATTCAAAATGGCGCTATATAGGGGTCAAAAATTAGAACGCTTAAAAGAACCAAAAATTACTCATATTTTGCTTTTTATCTTCTAAACTAAAAATATTTTGTTAAAATATATGAACACAATTTGTGCAGAATTAGAAGATCTTTCAAATGATATGTCGGAAAAAGGACTGACCCCTAAATTAAGAGATTTAGAGTGGCCAAAAGTTTTTTCCAGATATCTCAAAATGTATTGAGAATTTGTTATACATCAAAGAAGCAAAGTTGTTAAAAATGTCAAGCTTAATCTAATGAAGTCGTCAAAATACGTCCAGTTTCGTCACTTCCGGCTAAACTGAAAGTAGTCAGAAAACGCGTATTTTTGCCCTTTTTGACATGTTTTTGGGTAACATATGTCTCTGGGAGCTAAAAAATTAATTTTCCGTGCGTCGTCGTCACTTCCGGTCAAACCGGAAGTAGCAAAAATGGCTTATTTTTTCATTAGTTAGCATAGCTTTAGATGATTCAAAGCATTTTTGGGCGTTATTTCTCATTTTTGTGAAAAATGAAAGCTGCTTCCTGTCAAACAGGACGGAAGACCTACTCGTTGCTTTGCAACGAGCTTTGCTCTAGTTTTATGTATTTTCCGATCATGAAAAGGAGCAAACGGCGGGTGTGACTGATCGACAAGTGATGCTCACTCCTCCATGCCACCTAATCCCACCTACGATGTTTCGGAGGTCCGTGTTTGCTCTGTTTCTATTTTGTATTGTTTATGGACTTTGATCATGATTCTTTATAGTGATATTTTAGTAATTTTAGAAAAAATACATTTTAAAACCATCACAAAAAGTCAAATAATTCTCTGGATGTAAATCTTATACAATACCAATTTAATGTTCTAGATGCCCATTCCGACAAATGGAACCCAAAGCATAGGATGGTCACTCCTCTACAGCACATGATCTCTGATGTTTTTGAGGTCCGTATTTGCTCTGCATCCATTTCATAATGTCTAATGGATTTTTGTGCTTGAACACTGTTTGTTATCTCTATATATATATCATTGTCTAATTTAGATTTTTGAGCTGGTCCTATCTCTTTATATATCTTTCTAGTAGCGGAATACGATTCCCACTGTTGGACGTGAAGATCGGTCCTTTGGATGAGACCGTATAAACCGAGCTCCCGTGTGGTAACGGGTGCTAACACGAAAATGATGCTTCGCTGCTCGATGGTCATTAGTGCCGAGTATAGGACAAAATTTGCAGCTCTCCATCGGTTGCGTCTCCATATGAGAGAAAAGTTCTCTAGGGGGACGCTGAACAACAAATAGACAAATACATTTCATTCTTCTAGCTGACGTACGAAAATTACAAATGATCGAGGTTTAATCTTATTTCAATCGTAAAAGTTAAAGTTTTGGACAAAATAGCTTCGAATTCTTTGAAATTGCACGTAGTAAAAAGGAACATTCTAACTCTTATATATTGGGCTAATGAATGAATATCATATTTTGATTCATATTTACAAAATTAAACAATGCATTTTCTGAATTCATTAATGTCAATGTTAACATTCTTATCAGACTGCACAGCTTTTGTTATAGTGATTTAACTAGATAAAGAATTATAAATTCGAATCCGAAATCTTACACACTAGTTTATGGACAATATCTGCAAGTTATATACTTGATAAATATATATACTAGCATAAACATTTCATCCTTGATACAATTACCATTTAGACAATGAAATATTCGTATAAGGTCTGATGCGCTAAAGTTAATCAGGATTTCGTTGTCAATATAAATTAGGTCATTTGCTGACGTCATTGTATGTACACCTCCACAACTCTTCTGTATGTCTGTTAGATGATATAACCTGTTACCTTTTTTTTGCTTTTGTGTATGATGATAGTTTCCTGATGTTTGATTCGATGTCAATATAGATTAGGTCATTTGCGGAGTTCATTGTATGTATTCCACCACTACTCTTCTGTATGTCTGTTAGATGATATAACCTGTGACCTTTGAGATTGGTCAAGAGGAGATTTATCCCATCACTAACAGCCACCATGTCTGTTGTGGAACAGGAAAGATGATACCCACGCTTAACAGTAGCTACACTGACATATCCATGGGACTCAGCTGGGTATTTCCATTCAAACAGGTGTTCAGCTTTTACGCGCCTTTTCCCTCCTTCGATGATTTGGAATTCTTCTAGGAACTTTATGAAATCCTGTTTGTTTAATTGGAATCTCGGATGGAGAATGGAGAGTGTAGAGGATTCTGAAAGGCCTTTCATTGAGGATACAGGGTTGTTCTGTCTGTAAAAGAAATGTGTCTGTGTTCTCTCTGTCCATTCATCATTCTGTTCATTCTTCTGCCAGACAGATATTTGTCTGTTAATATATTTCTGTTTTTGTTGTTTCAGTGCAGTTTCATTTATTTTTATTTTTTTTGACAAAATTTTGTTTCTTATTATTCTTATTATTATTATTTTTTTTGCAAAATTTTGTAGGCGATTTCTCGAAAACTATTCAGTGGTTTTTCATGAAACTTTCACAAAATATGCGTCATTATATGAAGTTGTTACATCCGA
This sequence comes from Saccostrea cuccullata, assembly GCF_032062105.1. Lineage (NCBI taxonomy): Eukaryota > Metazoa > Mollusca > Bivalvia > Ostreida > Ostreidae > Saccostrea > Saccostrea cuccullata. The sequence continues at coordinate 116,126 of NW_026940899.1, forward strand.
AGAAAAATTTGGAAAATTCGCTTCTGGTGCCAAGTTATGGACAATTTCCTGATTTTAAAATGCGATTTTGTCGCGCACTTTTATCGAAAATGGCTAAGGATATGAACTGGAGACTTATTGGAGATGATAGATCATGACTTTGTGGATTGCAGAATCGCCTTTTCGTGCGTCGTCAGTACTTCCGGTCGTTACGAGATGCAAATTTAAAAAAATCGTATTTTCTAACTTTTTTGTTTTTCAGTATTTTTCATTTTTATTTGGTATGGTAATAGAAGCCCTCCTTATAATGCTTACTATTTAATTTGTTTGAATGTTGATAAATCTAAAGTCTAGATATTTGCATTCAAAAATCTGAAGCGGGTCCAAAATGGCGGCTGTCTCTGTCAACTCCGCCATTTCGCGAGTAGGGGTTTATGGAGGCAGCTGAGCGTTTGATTAAACCATTCTGACATAAGGATACATGAAATGTAAAAAACTACTTCGACTCTCACGTAGTAGTGAAATGGTTGGAGGAGTTACCTCCCGTTACTTGTTTATATTATAATAGATAATCAATGTAAATATTGTAATTAATTGGTCAATTGACTAAAGAATTATACAAGTATTATTGATAAATGATGTTCTGTTAGAAAATAATAATAGTGTTGCCAAAAGAAAGACAGTCTGTTTTATTTTATCAATATGATATCTGATAACTTATGATCATTGATTAAGTTGAGGTACAAGGGGGCAGTACAGCCAACTGGCTTGTGTCTTCACTTTGGTACAGAAACCAATTGGTTTATCGATCAAATAGGATTGTGCAAAGTTGCCGTAGTCAGTGACTAGTTAAAATGTAGCTGTGTGACATTAGCTATAGGTTTGTCATTAGGACAGAGAAGCTCTTACAAAGTTAAATCATACTGTGTAAGTATATTGTAGCCACTTGGCTAGAGTTATATAGGCAACTTGGTAAGCAGTTATACACCAGGCAGATGTTAAAGGCTAAATCAAGAGGCACCAGGCAGATAGATGTTGACTTATATAGTCAGTTGTACGAGTATAGTGAGGCAATTATCATATGGCACCAGGCAGGTGCCGGTATTAACTGAAGATATATAATTATACAAAGCACTTAGGTCATTTGATTTAAAGACACCAGGCAGGTGTCATATTATTATCTGTATATATTGCATTCAATCATATCCCCAGTAAAACTCGGTAATCCGAGCACGGACCTACTGACCGCTCAGATCCGACACGTTACAGTAGTACGTTGCAATTGAGTGTCAATCTTAAAACTTAATTTCCGTTTCACTGCTTTAGTGTAACTGGGCTAGATACGATATGTAATGTGTATAATGTGTTACATATACTTTCTTAACGTCAAAATAAAATAAAGGCGCTAAGAATGTTTTATTTTTAAAATTTAATTGATGCTATCATACCTATCTAATAGATCAGTCCAAAGAAAAGGCGCGAATATTTACTCGTGGCGTTTGGCGCGAAATTATGAATGCTTTTTATAATTCTTAGACAGGTGAACTGTTGCAAAAGTACCGTGGTATACACAAGTATATTTAGAGCAGTACTCCCAATAGCTTAATGGTTAGCGCGTTGGGGATATAAAAGTAAAAAAAAAAAGCGCATTCACGTTGGCGACATGGTTTCAATCCTCCTTGTGACCAAAATTTTGAATCTCTTTTCAGCTCGATTTTACGTGGGTTTCTTTTCCTAAAACGGACGGAAGACCTCTCGTTGCTCGCAACGAGATCGTATCTAGTTATTCACGGAAGACCTTATAGTTATTTATTGTTTCTTATTATTATTATTATTATTATTTTTTTTTTGACAAAATTTTGTGCAGGCGATTTCTCAGAAAACTATTCAGCGGATTTTTCATGAAATTTTCACAAAATATGGTCATTATATGAAGTTGTTACATCCGAAGAGAAATTTGGAAAATTCGCTTCTGGTGCCAAGTTATGGACAATTTCCTGATTTTAAAATGCAATTTTGTCGCCCCTTTTTTTCGAAAATGGCTGAAGATATGAACTGGAGACTTATTGGAGATGATAGATCATGACTCTTTGGTTTGCAGAATCACCTTTTCGTGCGTCGTCAGTACTTCCGGTCGTTACAGGATGCAAATTAAAAAAAAATCGTTTTTTCTAACTTTTTTGTTTTTCAGTATTTTTCATTTATTTTTGGCATGTTAATAGGAACCCTTCTTATAATGCTTACTATATAATTTGTTTGAATATTGATCAATCTAGACTCTAGATATTAACATTCAAAAATCTGAAGCGGGTCCAAAATGGCGGCTGTCTCTGTCAACGCCAACATTTCGTAATAGGGGTTTACGGAGGCAGCCGAGCGTTTGCTTGAACGAAAGTAACATAAGGATATATGAAATGTGTAGGAATACTTGGATTGTCACGTCGTAGTTTCGTTACAGTTCTGTGTCAAACTAACGTCTTCTATAATTGGTTTTGGCTGGTTTTCAAAGTAGAAAAAGAAAACGACTAAATGTGCAAATGAAATTCGATACCTAATATCTTTTGTGCATCAACGGAAAAAAAATAGTTTTTAAATCATATTTTTATATAAGCAATAATACTTTCTCAAAAAATAATATAATATTTTTTAAATTTCGCTTAATGTTTAAATTAACATTAACCATCTGTTTTTCCTATGCACACTTGTGTCATATTAAACTAATAAATAAGACAAAAATAAGAAAACGCGTTTTTTTTAAAGATCGCTTCATGGAGTTTATTTTAGCTCATTCGTTTGTTTCAAAGACCTATCGTTGATTCAAGTTTATTGAGCATAAAAGGTCTTATCTTGAAGACCTTTAGTGATTGTATTGAGGGCGATTATTATTATTATTTTTTTTTTGGGAAACATTTTGTGGACGATTTTTAGAAAACTTATAAAGCGGTTTTTTCAATTAACTTTCGGGATAGTTCACTTTGGGGATAAACATGGAGTCTTAATTGTTTAAAAAAAATTTCATTAACCGTTTCACCGATTTTAGTGTTACATGGCATATATATACAATTATTATGGACTCTTTCTCTAAAATGTGTTAAATATACTTTCTAAAACTTGTCTTTTAGGCTATCGTAGAACGTTTTTTAAACATTTTTTATTTTTTAATTTCATTGAAGACTATCACTATATTTTTAAAAATAGATACATCAGAATTCTAGATTTTAAATTTCTTTTCTGCGCGAAGATCTGTCAAACATTTCGTGGCGTTATGGAGGCGCTAAATTTTGAAATTATGAAAAGCAAAACATTAATTGACTTTCAAAATGTTTTAAAATTCAGAGACAATCTTAAAACTTAATTTCCGTTATATGCAAAGTGTAATTGGGCTAGATACGTGTGTGTATGTGCAATGTGTTAATTTTTTTCGAAATTAAAATGGCGAATAAGAAGTCTAGTTATTATTTTTTATTTAATATGCAAGTTATTTAAATTTGATAATATGGTAATTAAAAAAAAAGTTAAAAATGATTACCTTTCTTTTGTGTTTTACCTATATAAGATTTGATTATCTTTTGGAAATATACTTTCTAAAGAGAACGTTCCTTTTTCTGTGAAATGTACTTTGAAATATTGATATATACAAGAAACATTCAAAAAAAGGCGCAAATTTTTAACTTTGAGGTTTTCATTATTTTTCTTTAATTTTTCAGTGTCTTTTGGAAGAAGTATATGTCAATTTGTCATTTAGAAAAAGACTTCAAAACGCATTTAAAAATTTAAGCGTGTTCAATGGAAGATCGTTGGATTTTTTTTATTCTTTTGACCCAATTTTTTTATCACTTTTTCAGCTAGATTTTTCGTTTCTTTAATTTAGAATCGGACGGAAGACCTCTCGTTGCTCGCAACGAGATCGTTTCTAGTTATTATTATTATTCTTTTTTTTGACAAAATTTTGTGCAGGCGATTTCTCGAAAACTATTCAGCGGTTTTTCATGAAACTTTCACAAAATATGTGTCATTATATGAAGTTGTTACATCCGAAGAGAAATTTGGAAAATTCGCTTCTGGTGCCAAGTTATGGACAATTTCCTGATTTTAAAATGCGATTTTGTCGCCCCTTTTTATCGAAAATGGCTAAGGATATGAACTGGAGACTTATTGGAGATGATAGATCCTGACTTTGTGGTTTGCAGAATTACCTTTTGTGCGTCGTCAGTACTTCCGGTCGTTACGAGATGCAAATTTAGAAAAATCGTATTTTCTAACTTTTTTGTTTTTCAATATTTTTCATTTATTTATGGTATGTTAATAGAAACCCTCCTTATAATGCTTACTATATAATTTGTTTGAATGTTGATAAATCTAAACTCTAGATATTAGCATTCAAAAATCTGAAGCGGGTCCAAAATGGCGGCTGTCTCTGTCAACGCCGACATTTCGCAATAGGGGTTTACGGAGGCAGCCGAGCGTTTGCTTGAACGAAAGTAACATAAGAATAAATGAAATGTAAAGGAATACTTGGATTGTCACGTCGTAGTTTCGTTGCAGTTCTGTGTCAAACTAACGTCTTCTATAATTGGTTTTGGCTGGTTTTCAAAGTAGAAAAAGAAAAGACTAAATGTGCAAATGAAATTCGATACCTAATATCTTTTGTGCATCACGGAAAAACAGATCTTAAATCATACTTATAAGTAATACTTTCTCAAAAAAGAATATCAATTAATATTGTCAGTATAAATCTTAACCACTGTTTTTCCTATGCACACTTGTGTCATATTAAACTAATAAATAAGACAAAAATAAGAAGACAATTGTTTTTAAAGATCGCTTCATGGAGTTTATTTTAGCATTCTTGTCTCAAAGACCTGATTAAAGTTATTGAGCATAAATGATATCTGATTCCTTGACCATCAAAGGGCGAGCCATGTTTTTCGGCGAAACTTTTCAACCTTTTTCGATTAACTAATCGGGATAGTTCACTTTGGGGATAAACAGGAAATTGAAAAAAAAAAAATCATAACCGTTTCACCGCTTTAGTGTTACATGCATATATACAATATGGAATTTTTAAAATGTGTTAAATATACTTTCTAAATCTCGAATCTTAGGCTATAAGAACGTTCTTTTTTTAATTTCATTGAAGCTATCACACCTATTTAATAGAACATTCCAAAGAAAAGGGGCGAAGATTAACTCGTGGCGTTTGGCGCTTAATTTTGAATAGTGACCTGCCTTTCATAATTTTAAGAGAGAAGCACTGTTTCGTTAATATATACAAGTAGATTCAGAGAAGATGTCCCGATAGCGTAATATTTAGTGCGTTGGAATTTCATGCTGGCGACTTGGGTTCAATCCCATTATTTTTCTTTGATTTTTACTTGTGTGCAAATCTTTTTTTTTTACTTTTTTTTTTTTCAGCTCGATTTTACGTTTTCTTTCCAGAATCGGACGGAAGACCTCTCGTTGCTCGCAACGAGTTTCATATCTAGTATTCTTACTATTTTCGTATTGACCAACTTCTGGAAATGACCTTTGTCCGGTCCATTTCTCCAGAACAGCTTAAGATATGAAAGTTTACTGTGTCGGATATCATAGATCATGACTTGAAGATGTGTCGAACAACATTTTGTCCGTCGTCAATTCTTCCGGTCGTCACAAAAAAGGGGATTAAAAGTCGATTTTTTAAATTTCTTTGTCTTTCTTTCTATCCTTTTCTGTGATATTCATGGCATAAGTAAAGGCCCCTATTTGCTGATTTAACGTATAACCAGTTTCTTGATTTGATAAAGAAGAAATTAAATATCTTTGAATGTCTTAGAACTTTCGCAAGCGTAGGTTCAACGTTTTCTTAAACACTAAAAAATATTCATTTCATTTTCTCATAAATAGGCTGCGCGGGTAATACACATGGTGCCATTGTGCAGGTAAGGTCTTCCCGGGATGGAGAATGGACCTGTAGAAAACCTTCTCTGGTTCCACAGAGTCGAGTTTTTAGCAAATAAAATGTATGAAACATATATCATGTGTGTGCATCTTATACCCCGCCCCCATTTTTTTTTTTTTTGAAAACTGTAAAAAACCTAGCCCCCACCTTTCTCACTTATTGAAATGAATGCTAATTCCGCTTTAATGTTTTACATTCTACATAAAATGACCTTGACATTTATATAACAAGGCACTCTTCTTTTATTTAATAAAATGATAAGGCTTAATTCTTTCTACAAAATAATGGTAATTTACAAGTCTATATTCAAGACAGCCCCCCCCCCCCCTCGGAAGCGCGCAGCCAGGTAGAATTCGCAGATATAACATATACAACTTACAAGTAACGTTTTAAAAGTTTCATTCATAAAAAAATTTAGTTCCCCTTATGTCATCTGATAATTTGCTATCATTCATTCTTCCTATGTTTTGTCTGTAGAATTTATAATTATTTCATTAAAAAAAAATTATCTTGAGAAAATAAAGATTGTCAGCTGCATTTATTAGCATCTCGCATTTTCTTGTATATCTTTTACTTGCATATGAATAATGTCATTAAATAAAATAAAAGAAATCAAACTCTATTTCCATCTTTTTTAATTCATTCATAAATCCTTGGATCCGCTCGCAGCTGCGCGGTGGCCTCATCGCTACTGTAAACAATTCATTCATCACGCCGAAAATGTTCATGATTCCGCTAAACTAAGAAAGTTTACACATGGTTTATCATCTCATATCAAACATCAGACCTGTCCAATGCAGGAATGCTCGAGTTAAAGAGGAAAATTCAGGAATTATTTTGCGTCCGCCATATTCTGACGTGAACCTAGGCGACAATTTGTAATTAAGGTCTTCCGTTTCAGACGGAAGACCTTATAGTGATTCTACGGTTTCTTTTTATTATTATTATTTTTTTTTCCCCTTTTCTTGTAAATCGAATTTCTCAGAGATGGCTGGACGGATTTTCCTGAAATTTTCAGGGATGATAGAGAATATAAATACGCTCAGGTGTTTTTTTCATTTTTTCAAAATTCACTTCCGGTCGTCAGATATGTCCGATTTCCGCTTTTTTCAAAAAGATTTTATCCGAGTCATATCTCAGAAACGGTAAGAGATGAAGACACCAAAGTTATATGAGTAATAGATCTTAATAAGTAGGCAAATCCACTTGGGTTAAGATCGTCCGCCGTCACTTCCGGTCGTAACAGGAAGTGATCAAAGAAATCGAAAATTTCAACTTTTCTTTTATGAAACCTTTTTTGCATCAAATTATAGCATCTTATTTGTAGTTTCGAAATATATCAGTCCCACCGGAAACAAAAACGACAACTTCCGGTTATGAGAGAAAAACTGCATATTTTCAGTATTTTTCTTTCCCATAAATATTTTTTATAGATAAAGTATTTGTAATGATTTTTGGATATGTTATTCAGACTGCAAATGTCTACAGTAACGTCAAATATCTTTGTAAAATTCACTTCCGGTCGCGTGATTTCCTGTCCTCAAAATGAGAAGTTATCATAGCTATATCTCGTAAACGGTAAGAGATTAAGGCACCAAACTTATATAAATAATAGATCTTGATAAGTAGGCAAAATCATTGGGAAAAAGATTGTCAGCCGTCACTTCCGGTCGTCACAGGAAGTGATCAAAAAATCAAAAATTTTCAACTTTTCTTTAATGAAACTTTTTTTGCATCACATTATAGCTTATTATGTGTTGTTTCGAAATTTGTCAGTCCCACCGGAAACAAAAACGACAACTTCCGGTTATAAGAGAAAAACTACATAATTTGAGTATTTTTCTTTCCCATAAATATGTTTTATAGATAAAGTATTTGTAATGATTTTTGGATATGTTATTCAGACTGCAACTGTCTACAGTAACTTCAAATATCTTTGTAAAATTCATTTCCGGTCACGTGATTTCCTGCCCTCAAAATGAAAAGTTATCATTGCTTGATCTCATAAACGGTAAAAGATTAGGACACCAAACTTATAGGAGTGATAAATCTTGATGAGTAGGCAAAGACATTTGGGTAAACATTGTCCGCCGTCACTTCCGGTCATGTGATTTCTTGTCCTCAAAATGAGAAGATAACATTACGAGATCTCTTAAACTGTAACAGATCAAAACACTTAACTTATATGAATAACAAACCATGAAGATTGGGTAACAGATATAGGGTAAAATGCGTTCGCCGTCTTTTCCGGTGTTCACAGAAAGTAAAAAATTGAATATGATTTTTGTAAACGTTATTAATACCATAGTTGTCTAAAGTAACGTCGAGAATCGAATCTTGGTAAGTTACACCTCCTGCCGTTTGCTTTCCTGAAATCATTTAAAATATTATATGCCTTTTAACATAGATAAAAGCTCATTTATGCAGATAAATAGAGGAGAACGGAAGACCTTCTTTGTTGCTGTAGCAACAAGAGTTTCTAGTTATTATTATTATTTTTTTTCTTCCGGGGTACTTTTTTGTCCGGGAGTGATCTTGTAAACTACACATCCGACTTAGGTAAAACCTTTTTAGGGTCAGTAGGCATGTTATGTAGATTTGCGGAACGAAGGTCATTTTGCGCGCACGTGCTTGCAAGAGCGTGCACGTGCAACACGTGAAATGACCGATTTAATTGATATAGGCGTAACTTTTCCCATTTTTGATGAAATGCTTTGAAACTCATAATATAAGGATATATTAGTAGCACAGACAACATGACATGGTCAAAATAGCAAGATCTCACGCGCATGCACGTGCGCTTCGCTCTGATTGGCTGAAACTAAAGTCTCAATATCTTTCTTGTTTTTTGATGAAATCCTTTGAAATTTTGAACATAGCCATGGAATAGGATATCCTACAACATGATATATAGCAATTATCATGAAAACACGTGCATGCACGTGTGCTGCAATCTGATTGGCTTAAACATTAAATAGCTATAACTCCCTTGATTTTCAACCAAACAGGATGGGATTTGGAACATAGATAGATATAATGGACCTCTACAAGAAGGTATGGTCACCATGCACATGCATACACGTGCGTGTACGTGTGCTGCAATCTGATTGGCTGAAACTTTAAACAGCTATAACTCCCTTGGTTTTCAACCAAACGGGGTGGGATTTAGAACATAGATGTAATGGACTTCTACAAGAAGGTATGGTCACTATGCTCATGTATGCACGTGCGTGCACGTGAAATGAGTAAAATCAAAAATACACCTGAATGCGCTTATTTTTTAATACTTTTGGATTAAATACTTTAATATTTAGTATATTAAAATAATATAGATTTTGTAGACAATATGATATGGTCATTACGCACATGCATTCACACTTGCACGCGTGCAATGCTAAAATTTGAATGAACTTGGTACACTTTTGGGTAAACATTGTAAAGTCTCAAATGCATAGAGTTTGTCTTATTTAATGAAGCTTACAGGGGATATGGCACCAAAAGGGAGTTGGGGAGCGTTTGGGGAACATCTGTAACGGTCCCCGTTACAATTAGCACTAGTTCATCTAAGTGTTGTAGACTCAAATCCACTTGGTCTTTAAGTACTTGACCTTTGGTAGCCATATTCCTCTGAAACATTGCTATTTTTGTTTGATACGTGCAGATATCAGATTTGATGCCATTCAAAATCGAAAGTCTGTGAAGGAGAAAAATCATGTCCTTCGTGACCTTCACATTTAACACAGATTAGAAATTCACACGAATGACACCATGTTTTAAATGGCATGCTGGGATGATTTTCACATGATTCTAGTGCTTAATGTATACTTTCTTCAAACTGTAAATTGTGACGTTATGGTGTTTAGAATCCAATTGAA